>NW_017308532.1:113530-129114 GCF_000935625.1 Nanorana parkeri
GGGGGGGAGTATATCTCAAATGGGGATCACCTTCCCTGGGAAAAAGGTAGTGCAGGCAGCAAAGTCCTTCTTTTATCTGACTTGCAGTCAGTTTTTATTTAAAAGGTTGCAATAAAACAGAAAACAAATCCTCGACTTCCGGACTCTGACTACACAGGCAGGTTCCTCTCTACCAGGTGGTGAGCTTATCTCAGCCACCTCCTAAGAACAAAAATACTTTCAGCAACCTTTTACTCACACACCTCCAATGTGTAGCTCTTTCAGAATGCTGTCTGAGTCCCAGGGCAGAGCAACATCATGCTTCAGCCTTTCCCTCTTATCTCACCTGGATAAGCAATCATTAGGCAATTCATTTTGTGAGAGACACAAAACCCGAGCTGGATTATTCTGTCCCAAACTCAACACGAAAACCTGGTCTGGGTTCCGCTATTCCTGTACATAGGATAGAAAGCGAGCGGAAACATATTGCCCCTCGATGACTTCCCCTTTCCTTATGTCACAATATATATATATATATATATATATTTTAGGTATGCACCAATACCAGTACACTGATACCGTTGCCTAAAAAGACATATGGCTGCCGTAAGGTCCCATGCTTGCTCAGGACCTCACCGCAGCCTTGGGGTGACTTTGCAGCACCTCCTTCTTCCCACAGCCCACGCCAGCCAGGCCTCCACCCCAGAGCAACACAGAGTATGTAGCTTTATATTATTTTGCATTGCTATATGATGTATTGCTGGGATTTGTAGTCCTCTGTAGCAGGTGGTATTCTGTAGTGCTGTATAATGTATTGCTGCGTAATGAACCTTCATGCTGGATCAGTGTCTTTAGATCCGCTTCTGTTCTCTTTCTTTTGGTGCAGAGGCGCCCCTCCTGACCCATCATGGCAGTGAGGCTTGAAATCACTTAATTCATGTCTCTCCTCCATGACAGATTATAAAGTGCACCCCCGGGGAAAATAGAAGTGAGCCCAGAAGTGGCTTCTAAATTAACAAAGCGGAGGACCCACCAACGAGCGCAGCCTCCCGTCTCCCACAGTGTCAGAAGCGGCATACAGCGTGTGTCGATTACCATTTAAACGGATGTGCGCTGTATGCAGCTTCTGAGAAGATACGCTATTAGCATAGTGGGGAAGCCGGTTGCACATTTTGCGTAGGTCACACTACGCTAGTAGTGCAGCCTGTCAAAAGCTACATACACCATCTGCCAAAAAAAATGTCCCCGGACTTCATTTTAAAAGTCTGGTCACCTTAAATTAGAAGGATGTCCTGTAAAGGTCGGGGAGCAGAACTGACCTATTGTGTACTGAGAGGAGTAGACAGGAAACTGTAATAACAACAACAACAACAAAAACAACAAAAACAACATAAAAAACAAAAGAAACTCTATGATATGTACATGTCACCCAACTTGCACCTTTGTACAGGTATGGATGCACGCTCTTGGACACCTTTGTACAGGTATGGATGCACGCTCCTGGACACCTTTGTACAGGTACAGATGCACGCTCTTGGACACCTTTGTACAGGTACAGATGCACGCTCTTGGACACCTTTGTACAGGTATGGATGCACGCTCCTGGACACCTTTGTACAGGTATGGATGCACGCTCTTGGACACCTTTGTACAGGTACAGATGCATGCTCGTGGTCACCTTTGTATAGGTATTGATGCACGCTCTTGGACACCTTTGTACAGGTACAGATGCACGTTCTTGGACACCTTTGTACCGGTATGGATGCACGCTCCTGGACACCTTTGTACAGGTACAGATGCACGCTCTTGGACACCTTTGTACCGGTATGGATGCACGCTCTTGGACACCTTTGTACAGGTACGGATGCACGCTCCTGGACACCTTTGTACAGGTACGGATGCACGCTCCTGGACACCTTTGTACAGGTACGGATGCACGCTCCTGGACACCTTTGTACAGGTACGGATGCACGCTCCTGGACACCTTTGTACAGGTACGGATGCACGCTCCTGGACACCTTTGTACAGGTACGGATGCACGCTCCTGGACACCTTTGTACAGGTACGGATGCACGCTCCTGGACACCTTTGTACAGGTACGGATGCACGCTCCTGGACACCTTTGTACAGGTACGGATGCACGCTCCTGGACACCTTTGTACAGGTACGGATGCACGCTCCTGGACACCTTTGTACAGGTACGGATGCACGCTCCTGGACACCTTTGTACAGGTACGGATGCACGCTCCTGGACACCTTTGTACAGGTACGGATGCACGCTCCTGGACACCTTTGTACAGGTACGGATGCACGCTCCTGGACACCTTTGTACAGGTACAGATGCACGCTCTTGGACACCTTTGTACAGGTACAGATGCATGCTCGTGGTCACCTTTGTATAGGTATTGATGCACGCTCTTGGATGCTGACAGTGTGTGTCCAGGGGGTACATCTGTACCTGTATGGATGTTCAGGTTTGGGTAGGCGTGTACCTATCATATAGATGTACAGGCAGTAGAAGTCAGTAGATTTCCCTCACGCAGGCCATTTTCCCGGTAATCACTCTCTTTCTCTCATAAGGTCACACATCGCTGTATCAATATCCTTCACATCAGGCCATATAGTGTTAGAGGAAGGTGAGGGACATTTTCCAGCCTGCACAGTGATGGTTTCCTGACAGTAATTCTGGAAGAGGAAATGCAGCATCTCACTTCCTGTTTCTATAGAAATATCCACCAGAATCCTCCCCACAGTCTATTTACAGATTAACAGTTGACTGAACTGAGAAGAGACACGTGCCCAACTTCTCCAAATCCCAGCAGAGAGAGAAACAGACACCCCTCCCCTCCCCCATCAGCACTTTATTTCACTCAGAGGGGCAAACACAATTCTTTTGGAGTCTGTAAGACATACGGATCAATCCCTGGATTACAAGACTCCCAGAGGAATCATTAGTAATTACATTGGCAGATATAGTTATGTATGAACACACCATCCAGACATATTATGGGATGGGGTGGATGTACGCATGTTTGCTTTAAAACTGGAATCTGGGAAGATAATAATAATAACAACAATAATAATAATAATAATAAATACGTTCACATATTCCTAAAAATCATTAACCAGTTCAGTCGTCCCCCTCCCCAAACTCCCCTTTTGGACCGGAGCAATGCCTACATTTCCAATATGGACCCGTCTATTCTGTGATAACTTTCCCTTTACTTAAAGTGACATTAAAGGCAACCCCCCCCCCCCCATGCTAATGTAAGGACTTACCTTAAATGATGCCTCTTGATCCAATCTGCTTCTTTCCTGTAGTTTTCAGGAGTTCCGGTCTCTAATCCAGCGCTGACTCCTCTGTCTTCCTGGCACTTCCTGTCCCACGGAGTCTGTGAGGGTGCACGCTGCCTTCCATTGTCTTACCTTCCGTCTCTCCTCGTCTCCCGGCCAAAGATCTGAACTGCACATGCGCCCGCCCCAAGATCCTTTGTTGCTGCCTGAGGATCTTCAGATTTCGGACGGGAGCGCGCGGCGGAGACGCAGGCAAGTTTCAACCCCTTAAACTTACCTAAACTTTTTTTTTTATGTTTTTGCATATATTTACTGCTTGCTAGCCTCATATTTATATATATATTAGATACAAAAAAAATGTCAGTGGCCTCCACCAGTTCAACCATTCCTGTTTTGGAGGTCGTCTCATTGTTGCCCATCTAGTGCACCTGTTGTTAATGTCATTAACACCAAAGCAGCTGAAACTGATAAGACCAATATCCCCCGAGTTTTATTGACTTGATGCTATACTCTAGCTAAAAAGTGTTCCTTTAATTTTTTTGAGCAGTGTATGTGCATGAGGGTTTAAATATCCTTTAAGATAACAAAGTAATACAACGTTTTTGTTGTCTGTTGCGACCAGTATTAGTTTAAAAAGAGGTTTTGCTATAAATAAAAGTTTACATTTTATTCTATAATGTCTCCTGATTAAAATGACACTAAAATGATGTTTCTGATACAAAGCTCAGCAAACTGCAAATGAATAAAGAGTGTTTTGCATTCTCCACATTTGGACACTGAAATAATAATCTGAGTGGAGAAGGGGAGGAAGGAGTTGGTTAGGGTTGACTAAGAGTTAATAGGCAATTAGGGCCGGTTCACACCAAGGCCGTGCGATAACAGTTCAGGAGGTTCATCTGAATGGCACTTCCCACGCACAATGTGATCAACGGAGCCACAGCAACCATGCATTACTTTTTTTTCAATCACACGGCATTGTGGTACCACACCTGCGTGCGGGTGAGGAAATCTGTGTAAGCGTACAATGCCAGGTCATGGCACCAAACGGCCAATTTAAACTGGCACTCTCCATGCATTCAGTGCTGAGAGTTCTGCAGCAAGTGTCCTGCGTTGTGGTTTCTGTTTCCGTATCTTGATCCTCTGACTCTGCTCCTCTCTGCCTGCCCTCAACCATCACTTCTTGTCTGCTGATTTGGTATCGCTTCACCAGCACAGTTTGACCTTGGCTTGTCTTGACCCAGCTATTGTCTTCTGATTCTGCACCTCATTGCATGCTAGATGCTTAACCCGGCTTGGCTCTGATCCCACTTCTCCCTACTACTCTGCTGAGATCTTGCATGCTCCCTGTTGGTTGTCTGCCTGCTATCAACTGCAGTGAATCCTCGGCTTGCCTGCTTCAGTGTACAAAGCCATCCTCAACTCTGCCCCAGGTTACATCTTCAACCTTGTCCCAAAGTATCACACTAACCATCCCCTCTGCTCTTCCCAAGACCTCCTGCTCTAAAAGGTCCCTCGTCAACTCCTCCCATGCTCGCCTCCAGGACTTCTCTAGAGTCTCCCCCATCTTTTGGAACTTGTTACCCCCAACCTGTCCGTCTATCTCCTACTCTGACTGCCATTAGGCGTTCACTAAAGACTCATCTCTTCAAGGAAGCCGATCCCACCTCAACCTAACCACTCCACCATCACGGTCTCATACAACTCATCCCCACACAGCTACCTCCTCATGTATCTCTTGCCCTTCCCTCTTAGATTGCAAGCCCTCAGGGGCAGGGCCCTCCTTATCCATCTTGTCTTGAATTGTATTGTGATTGTAATGTCTTTCTTATATTGTAAAGCGCTGCGCAAACCGTTGGCGCCATATAAATCCTGTATAATAATAATAATCTCTAACTGAGAGCGCTATTGCCTCCTTGTCATTTCAGGCTCACAGCAGGTACGTGACACATGCGTCACAGCACAGTTGATCACATGGTGTACAGAGAGTAGATACGCTGAATGGGCACAGGAAGTGGATACAGTGAATGGGCACAGGGAGTAGATACAGTGAATGGGTTCAGAGAGTAGATACATTGAACGTGCACAGGGAGTAGATACAGTGAACGTGCACAGGGAGTAGATACAGTGAACGTGCACAGGGAGTAGATACATTGAATGGGCACAGGGAGTAGATACAGTGAATGGGCACAGGGAGTAGATACATTGAATGGGCACAGGGAGTAGATACAGTGAACGTGCACAGGGAGTAGATACATTGAATGGGCACAGGGAGTAGATACAGTGAATGGGCACAGGGAGTAGATACAGTGAATGGGCACAGGGAGTAGATACAGTGAATGGGCACAGGGAGTAGATACAGTGAATGGGCACAGGGAGTAGATACAGTGAATGGGCACAGGGAGTAGATACAGTGAATGGGCACAGGGAGTAGATACATTGAATGGGCACAGGGAGTAGATACAGTGAATGGGCACAGGGAGTAGATACATTGAATGGGTACAGAGAGTAGATACAGTGAACGTGCACAGGTAGTAGATACATTGAATGGGCACAGGTAGTAGATACATTGAATGGGCACAGGGATTAGATACATTGAATGGGCACAGGGAGTGGGTACAATTGGTACAATAAATAATGTCATAATAAATCTGCCTGCTTGCCTATTATTATTGTACATGGAGTAAAAACTGATTCCACCTGAGACTGGCACAGCGTGGGGCGGAATCCTCGGGTGGTCTGTGGATGTTGCAGAGCTCTGACAAGCACAGGGCCTCTTATTGGGAGGTTCTGTCACTGGAACACACAGCTGTGTACAGGGCACATCCGCTGTATATCACTTCCATATACCGGGGATTACTTCCCTATACAAATCTCACTTCTCCGAAGATATCAAACATGGGGGACGCCATCACCTACTCCGAAATGAATTTCACCAAAAAACACAATTCAAGAATCTCATCAGGTAATAAGAGAATCCTGGGGGTCAAATCATGGGGGAGGGGATCCTAGGGGTAGCAAATCCTGGGAAGAGGCAAATTCTATACAAGGATCCATCTGCTCTGTGTCTCTACATTGATTACATGCACAGGGTCAATCTGCTCATTGTTGATTATTGGAGGATGGGGTATGATATGGTCTCCAGAGCCGTCTATAGACTGCGGATGGAAATGGAATATTTGTTCATCATTTGGAGGTTTATACAAATCCTTCACAGATCAGTCTGGTTAGAAGTATACAAATACTATTGTCTGCTCTCTCTCTCTCATGTCAATGGGTTTTGTTGTTACATTGAGATTTATGCAGATGAGATATCAGCCTCCTGCCCCTCAATGGGAGAGAGCCTGACAAATAATAATAGAGGAGATAACACAGCAACGTCTTTTTGCCTTTTGTTGGTGAGAAGATTTTATGTTACAGACGGGCTGAGATACATTGTAACACGTTCTGCTGCGTAACATTCAGTAGGATTGTACCTCAGATCTGCAATCTATAAATCACACAAAACATACAGTACACACTCCAAAATGTTTTTACATTTGGATTTCTTTTTTTAGGATCCCCCCAGTCTCCCTAGCTCAGGGGGGCCCATTAGGTAGATGGTGATCTAGCAGTAGCTCCCAAAGCGGATGCTGGTAGATCAGGAAGGGGGGGAACGGCGGCCCCTTTATTTAGCTGTGCACATATGATTACCTATTAGCCTGCGTCTGCTGAGCCGAGCTCCCTGACACCTTTCTGGTGGATACTGGGGGTTGTAGTGCTCTGTATTACATCAAAGAATATTAATTTACACAGAAAAATACAGCAAGGTGAGCCAGGAGAGAGAGAGAGAGAGAGAGAGCGGGGAGAGACAGCCAGGAGAGAGAGGAAAAACAGCCAAGGTAGGGAGAGCAAGGAGAGACAGCCAGGAAAGAGAGAGCAAGGAGACAACAAGGGAAAAAAACGAGGAGAGAGAGCCAGGAGAGCGAGGAGACACAGCCAGGAGAAAGAGCAAGGAGACAGCAAGGGAAAAAAACGAGGAGAGACAGCCAGGAGAGAGAAAGAGCGAGGGAGTTTTTTTTCATTGGTAGATCTCATGTAGCTCGTCATTTGAAAAGTAGATCTTAACACAAAAATTGTGGGCACCCCTGCCCTACCTTACGAGAACTGGAGCGGATCCTCAGCCTGGGGTCCAGTGTGGGCTGCTGTGCTGTGATGGAGCTCCATCCATATGTACATTGTTTGTACAGCTCAATTGTGTGCCCTGTAGAGGTCCCGGGAGCCAGAATGTGATGTCACTCCGGTCCAGGCCCCTCTACAAAGCTGTAAGCAATGCACATATGGTCACAACCATACCCCCAGCCAACCCCACTTCAATCTGACACTTGGTGCCGGGCAGCATATTTTGAATGGCTGCTCGGCATGAGAACTGACAGTGCTGCCCTAGGGGGAGAATGAGGATCCTCTCACCTAGCACAGTGGAAGGCACGAGGTGACCCACTGAACATGGGTGTTGTGACCCACCAGTTGAGAACCACGGCTATAAAATATTGTAAAGCTAAAAGAGACATTTAGGTCCCATTCACACTACTGCTGTGACAAAGCATGTTACATACATGGGTGCAATGCACTGCCACTTGTTCTAAACCCCCCGCCAGGTGCACTTTGCTGAAGGACCTACCTTGCCACTCAACTCAACTCAATTAGTATATTAGTGTCCTTGGCAGCCCACTGAGACGGAGGGTGTCTGGGATCTCAGTGCTTTGTCTTCAAGTTTGAAGAGGGATTTCTACACAATGACTATAGCCACAGTGGTCAGTGGGGGCTTATAGTAAAGTGCTTTTACTGTTTGTACAAAATATGCAAATGCATAGTCAGGGCACAGGTTTACTTTATCTATTATATAGAAACAAAATGGCATACCAGACCATTATCGTAGATAGGGGTCTGGTATGGATTTTTAAGTTAACCTCCTTATCCATCTTGTCTTGAATTGTATTGTGATTGTAATGTCTTTCTTATATTGTAAAGCGCTGCGCAAACCGTTGGCGCCATATAAATCCTGTATAATAATAATAATCTCTAACTGAGAGCGCTATTGCCTCCTTGTCATTTCAGGCTCACAGCAGGAACGTGACACATGCGTCACAGCACAGTTGATCACATGGTGTACAGAGAGTAGATACGCTGAATGGGCACAGGAAGTGGATACAGTGAATGGGCACAGGGAGTAGATACATTGAATGGGTACAGAGAGTAGATACAGTGAACGTGCACAGGTAGTAGATACATTGAATGGGCACAGGTAGTAGATACATTGAATGGGCACAGGGATTAGATACATTGAATGGGCACAGGGAGTGGGTACAATTGGTACAATAAATAATGTCATAATAAATCTGCCTGCTTGCCTATTATTATTGTACATGGAGTAAAAACTGATTCCACCTGAGACTGGCACAGCGTGGGGCGGAATCCTCGGGTGGTCTGTGGATGTTGCAGAGCTCTGACAAGCACAGGGCCTCTTATTGGGAGGTTCCGTCACTGGAACACACAGCTGTGTACAGGGCACATCCGCTGTATATCACTTCCATATACCGGGGATTACTTCCCTATACAAATCTCACTTCTCCGAAGATATCAAACATGGGGGACGCCATCACCTACTCCGAAATGAATTTCACCAAAAAACACAATTCAAGAATCTTATCAGGTAATAAGAGAATCCTGGGGGTCAAATCATGGGGGAGGGGATCCTAGGGGTAGCAAATCCTGGGAAGAGGCAAATTCTATACAAGGATCCATCTGCTCTGTGTCTCTACATTGATTACATGCACAGGGTCAATCTGCTCATTGTTGATTATTGGAGGATGGGGTATGATATGGTCTCCAGAGCCGTCTATAGACTGCGGATGGAAATTGAATATTTGTTCACCATTTGGAGGTTTATACAAATCTATCACAGATCAGTCTGGTTGGAAGTATACAAATACTATTGTCTGCTCTCTCTCTCTCATGTCAATGGGTTTTGTTGTTACATTGAGATTTATGCAGATGAGATATCAGCCTCCTGCCCCTCAATGGGAGAGAGCCTGACAAATAATAGATGAGATAACACAGCAATGTATTTTTGTCTTTGTTTAGTTTCTTTTTTCTGCCTTTTCTTGGTGAGAAGAGTTTATGTTACAGACGGGCTGAGATACATTGTAACACGTTCTGCTGCGTAACATTCAGTAGGATTGTACCTGAGATCTGCATTCTACAAATCACATTTTTACACACACACACCCAGTCTCCCTACCTTACGAGAACTGGAGTGGATCCTCAGCCTGGTGTCCAGTGTGGGCTGCTGTGCTGTGATGGAGCTCCGTCCATATGTGCATTGCTTGTACAGCTCCGTTAGAGGTGCTGGGAGCCAGAATGTGACGTCACCCCGGTTCAGACACCTCTACAGTGCACGCGAGGGAGCTGTAAGCAATGCATGTATGGATGGAGCTCCCTCACGGCCATACACACAGCCCACCCCACCTCAATCTGAAACTTGGCACCGAGCAGCATATTTTAAATGGCTGCTCAGCGTGAGAACTGACACTGCTGCCCTAGGGGGAGAATGAGGAGCCTCTCACCTAGCACAGTGGAAGGCATGAGGCTACCCAATGAACATGGGGTTGTGACCCACCAGTTGAGAACCAAGGGTATAAATATTGTAAAGCTTAAAGAGACAGTTAGGTCCCATTCACACTACTGCTGTGATAGTGCATGTTACATACATGGGTGCAATGCACTGCCACTTATTCTACCCCCCACCCCCCCCCACCCCTCGATGCATTTGCTGAAGAAGCTACATTGCCATGCAATTCATGTCAACGCACTAACCCATTATCACCATTAGTCACACAACTATTGCAGATTGCGCCGCCTCTCAGTCTATGCGACAGGTTTTGGTATATTGGTGTCCTTGGCAGCCCACTGAGACGGAGGGCGTCTGGGATCTCAGTGCTCTGTCTTCAAGTTTGAAGAGGGATTTCTACCCCTCTTCAAACATGAGGTGGAAGGCATGAGGTGACCCACTGAACATGGGTGTTGTGACCCACCAGTTGAGAACCACGGCAATAAATATTGTAAACCTAAAAGAGACATTTAGGTCCCATTCACACTACTGCTGTGATGATGCATGCTACATACATTGGTGCAATCCACTGCCACTTATTCTAAACCCCCCGATGCACCTTGCTGAAGGACCTACCTTGCCACTCAACTCAATTAGTATATTAGTGTCCTTGGCAGCCCACTGAGACGGAGGGTGTCTGGGATCTCAGTGCTTTGTCTTCAAGTTTGAAGAGGGATTTCTACACAATGACTATAGCCACACTGGTCAGTGAGGGCTTGTAGTAAAGTGTTTTTACTGTTTGCACAAAATATGCAAAAGCATAGTCAGGGCACAGGTTTACTTTATCTATTATATAGAAACAAAATGGCATACCAAACAATTATCGTAGATAGGGGTCCGGTATGGATTTTTATGGTGGACCACAAGCAGAAAAAACAATTGCTCGGGGTCTCCCCCAACGTCCATACCAAACCCTTATCCAAGCAAAAGGAAAGGAGAGGCTACAAGTGTGCATCCCCCTCCTGATCCATAGTAAGCCACATGCCTTCATTATTGGGGAGGTAGATTGCCAAAGGGCCCCTGGCAAGGCACCTTGTCCCCACGTTGATGGAGACATGAGCCTCATCCCTAAGGTCCAAGATCAATAAGGAGGAAAGGGACATTAGATAAGGATTTTGAAGCAAGGGATGGAACAGACAAAGGAATGATCTGGAAGTTTCCTGCATTCAGAGTGGCTTATAAAGACCTGGAGATCCAATTGATAGGAAACAGAGCTCATTAAGACAAATGATTAATGCACAGATTCCAGAAAAGACAAACATTGTAGTGTTAGCTGGGCTTGGTGACAACAGCTTGACCAACATCACCTCAACAATGAGATCTGAATTAAAATCCTGACAGTACCGTGACACTTCAGTGGGTCTCTATCCCCTGCTTAATCAATGCCCCCTTCCCTTTTACTCTGAGATCATGGTGATCACCCCCACTATCTTTATTTTTAGTCTTTTTTAAATCAGAACATGGACATAGTACAAATAGTAAGATGTTTTATAATCAAAGTTTCACAGCTGACAAGTTCTTTCTGCAGAAGCTGATAATCTAATAGACGTGGGAGTCTATGAAATAAGTCCTGTTACCTCATTGGTTGTTACATGGCTGCTAGTCCTGGATAGAGGGGAGCCGGGTGAATGATGGGAAAATGTGAAATGAGTTTCTGCCTTCTCTACCATTCCAGGTTCTGTGCAGAAGGAAGACGTGGTCACCTATGCAGCTGTGAAGAACCAGCCAAGAGAAAAAAAGAAGACAAAGTCTAACAAGACCCAACAAGGTGAAGTCTCCATTCTTGTGTTTATGTGATGCAGGTTCAGTCCCGGAGCCCTCTTGTAGAATACATCAGATGCATTAAATATCACATTAATATCAGCAGCTGTAATGAGTTATTGAGGGTTGTCTATGTGGTCAGGTCCCTCACAACGAGGGAGTTAGAAGAGCTCTGTCCTTTGTTATTTCCCTAACCTTCCCTGGTTAGATACTTCTGTCTGGGAATTAGTAGTAACTACAATAATCCTCTGACCCTGCCGGCACTAATAGATTGATTGTCCTTCAGGATAGCTTCCCTATCCTTGGTAGGGTAGAGTCAGTCTGGGCCAGGTCCACATAAACCTTTTTGATTTCATTTGGAAATAAACTTAGTCAGACAGAGTTTAACTGGATTTATAAAACCCTTTAAAAGTTCTTTAATTGCTAATAATTGGACTGAAAAGAAGTCTACTGTAAGAAAATGATGGAAGCCATTTTGCTGACATGCTTTTCAAAATGCTGGTTCCTTGGCTGTTATGTTGACCTTGCAACACTAATGCTTTAATCACCCTAACCGTCCACTCCGCTCTTGCCAAGACCTCCTGCTTTCCAGCTCCCTTGTCAACTGCTCCCATGCTCGCCTCAAGGACTTCTCTAGAGTCTCTCCCATCCTCTGGAACTCTTTACCCCTACCTGTCCATCCATCTCCCACCTTGACTGCCTTTAGACGTTCCCTAAAGACTCATCTCTTCAGGGAAGCCAATCCCACCTCAACTTAACCGCTCAACCATCACGTTCTCAAACAATTCATCACCACACAGCTCCCTCCTCATGTATCACTTCCCTCTCCCCTTTTAGATTGTAAGCCCTCAGGGGCAGGGCCCTCCTTACCATCTTGTATTGTGATTGTAATGTCTTCCTTATATTGTAAAGCGCTGCGCTCACTGTTGGCGCTATATAAATACTATGTAATAATAATAATGCACTCTGAGTCACTGACCCAGGACATGTACGCAAATTAGGGGTGATAACTTGAGTCTGACTTCACCAGCTTATGTTTGTTGTAGCTCATTGATGTTCCTTTATCTGAGACCCTGGCTAAAGATCCAGAATAACTGATGACACAATGCCTTGTAGTATAAAGCTCACCCCTTTCCGGACGGCTCAACAGTCAGTTCAAAGTAAACAGCCAAGTGGAGAAGATTTAGGATGTGTTGTGCTCTCAGTTCTGTTGCTGCTAATTACCTTGATCCAGTGTATGACGTGCAGATTTTTATGGCTAAGACCCAGATTGGTTGTAATGGGCAAAGAAAATCTAGATTAAATTTAACTGAGGAGCTAATTGTGATGTACTCCTACCACCAGAAGAAGATCTCTCTTTAGCTACTCAGGAAGGCAGGTGGTGGTGTTGTTATTCAGGGTGACCTGCCCAACTCTAGACAAAAAACAGTGTAATGATCTCTTTAGTATTAACCTTAACCTTATGGTCCCATTTTAATCAGCCAGGCAAGTGGTGACACTAAGTACTAACCGCTTAGTCAGCATGCTGCCCAATCTGCATGGCACTGGTGCAGTCACATGACTGGGTAGAAGGATGGTGACAGATAAGGTCCTACTATTGGTTTGTATAGGGGCAGATTACATCCCTCTCTCTCTGGAATCTATACCTCTTATAATGCAGGGAAGGATGGTGACAGAGGAGGTCTTACTAATGCTTTGTATAGGGCAGATTATGTCTCTCTGTGGAGCCTATACCTCTTATAATACAGGAAAGGATGGAGACAGATGATGTCTTACTAATGCTTTGTATGGGGGGGCAGATTACGTCTCTCTGGAGTCTATACCTCTTTTATACAAATACATATTTTGCTGATTTTAGAAACTGAAGCTTGGCATTGAGTGCTGTTATTAAGTCTATGAACAACCTCAGACACTCTGTTGGATATCTGTAGCAGTTCCTCACTGTGTTTTGTCATTTCAGTCTCTCCACAGGCAGATGATGTCTCACTGTTGTACGCCTTGGTTAATAAACCCAAGAAAGCAGCAGAGAAGAACAACAAAGAAGTGGCCAAGACAGAGGAAGGTAGAACTTCCATATAACGGGAAATTGTACAAGTGAATGTGATAATGAGAGCTGGGGGCTGAACACCTCCCACAGCACAACACTCGTCTTCCAACACTCACATTTTGGCTTTGTACAGATTAGGGAAGTATTAGAACCTCCACCAGTGGCATCTTTTAGGAGATTTCCCCTAACTTCCTGCCCAATAGACACAAAAGGAAGTGAGATAATATCTTTACCTAGTGAGGGAAATTCTCTTTTAGACACTTGGCACTGGAACAGATATCCCCTATTAGAAGAGTTCTCCTCTATTTCTGTTCTGGAGACAACTGGAAGATGTTGGTTTTCCCATCATTCTGTTGCCATTTTGTGTTACGGAGAGTGAATACTCCTAGCAGAATTATATACAGTGTTAAAAGATATATTATATAATATTTTCACTCGTGTCTTTCAATAATAAAGTGATAAATTAGTGTCAAAACATTTTGGTGAACAGCTGATACCCAGCATTAAAACCTTACAATAGTCCCTAATCTAAATAAATTTGAAACATTTTTGAACATACAGAAGTTTATAAGAAAAATAAACATTAAAAAACATTATTCGTGCAATAAAGAGATAGTAAATAATAATCTTCCAATAGAAGAAAAATATACCTACACTCCCTTGAGAAATCAATCTACATTTAATCCTAAACCGTCAGGTAACCACTTTGTAGAAGTCTTTAAACAGCTAATAGAAGAAGATCTAAGAACTCTAGAATATAGATCTGTACAAAATAAAGCCTTTATTAATAAGGGAATACTATTACTAGAAAAAAGAAAGGAAGTTGTAGTAAGACCTGCTGACAAAGGAGGAGGAGTAGTTGTTATGAACAAAGAATACTATCAAAGAGAGATGGAAAATATTATGCAAACACCTGACACCTATTTGAAATTAAATAAGAACCCAACTAGTGAATTTAAAAAACAATTAGAAAATATGATTAAAAAGGCGTATAAGAAGGATCTTATTAATAAGAAAGAAAAAGAATATCTAATACCTTTAATAAGTCGTACTCCAGTAATATATTTTCTACCCAAAATTCACAAGAACCAAACAGCCCCCCCGGGTAGACCAATTGTAAGTGGGATCAATTCACTCACAGCAAGGTTGGGGGAGTTCATTGATTGGGATCTCCAACCAATGGTGAAAAAAAACAGAGCTTACCTGAAGGACAGTAGGGATATCCTAAACATTTTAAATAACATGAAGGTAGGTAACAACATGGTAATGGCCACGATTGATGTCGCCTCACTATACAGCAATTCCACATACTGGCGGTATAGAAGCGACAAAATGGGCCCTAAATGCTTTCTCGGATTACAAAAAAAAACAAAAAGAATTTATTATACAGTGCCTAGAGTTCGCGATGTCCAAAAACTTATTTTGGTACAACAGTATATACTATCTGCAAAAAAGGGGAGTGGCAATGGGTGCAAAATTTGCACCCAGTTTGGCCAACCTATATATGTCCAAGTGGGAAGAAATCTATGTTTTTGGCAAAAAGGTCCATAATATTAAACTATGAAAAAGGTTTATAGACGACATCCTAGTTATATGGGAGGGAGATGTGGATTCGCTTCAAATATATTTAAGATCTCTTAATTCCAACGAATATAATCTCTCCTTTACCTACACTATCAGCACCACTAACGTCCAATTTTTAGATTTGGATATTTCCATACAGGATTACCAATTTATAACCAAAACCCATTTTAAAACAACGGACAGGAATGGGTATATTCCTACCTTCAGCTGCCATCATCCTATGCGGTTGAAAGGAATACCAAAGGGGCAACTCACCCGAATTAAGCGTAACTG
>NW_017308532.1:129973-133898 GCF_000935625.1 Nanorana parkeri
CCCCACACACACACACATCCAAACTGATAGGAAAATATTTTGTAAGAGTTCTAGATAATTGAAAGCCAGTAGATCAAAATCCTAGTTGCCTGACTATCGATCTGACCCTCTGGATTCAATACCCCTCGGCTTGTTCCAAATCAATGAAACAAAAATTACTAAAGCCAGTGGGTCAGCCAAGTAAGTAAAAGTTCAGCAATGGCAGCTGACATCAGGCTCCACCCCAGAGGAGCTCACAGTAGGTGCAGACTGCTTCTCTTTGATATGCTGCACCTGTATTTATATCCCAGGGATCTTGTTCTATCTAAACACTCCAATAACATTCTGCTTGATATTTTGAGTACAAATCCAGTAATACATTTGATATCATAAAGGATTTGCATATTGTCCTCCATCTTTTCCTTCCTCCGATAGAGGTGCTTACTATGGATTCAAATTACACAGGGGTGGCAGTGTGTGAGGACTTTGTCCTAGGTGCAAAGCACCTCCTATTAAAGCGGTGCAAATTACAACACGAAAGGTTTAAAAGGATGTTTATGGGTACCAGCAAGAGCAGGCAGCTCAATATAAGTGTGTGACGTACTATTCCGTATAGGGGATTTATATGTTCCGTTTTATCCCAGTCTCTCCAAAGGAAGAAGATAAAGGATTCATGTACACCGCTATCAATAAACTCAACAAGTCAGCTCAGAAGGACAACAAGACCCAGCAAGGTAGAATTCATATCCATTTACATTGTGGTTTTCACATCAATCTCTGCCCTTAAGGAGCTTACAATCCAAGGTCGCTATCTCACATGCATACTTACCCACACTGGGGCCAATTTACCTTCTGAAGGAGGGATCCCGTGTGGCCCCAAAATGTTGGCATTTTATCACAGTGTGACGATGACTTGCTGAAGGTTATCCGATCTTCACTTTGGCGTTTCACTCGGTGCCATCCGTGTCATCACTACGAGCACCACCATCTTGCTAGATGACAACACTGTATTGAGTGCAGGTGACTCACGACTCTTCTTCTTGGACCTGACTATTCTCTTTCTTGTTGTCTGCCAAGACCTCTGCCTAAACCTGATTAATCCCTTGCCTGCTGAATGCTGCCTATCTCGACCCCTGCTTGGACCAGGCTACTCTTTTGCTTGCAAATACTTCTGCCTGGGACTGATTACTCTTGTCTGCAGCCTTGTCAATAGTCTCTGTACTGAAAACCGGGGCCACTAGGGTTCTCAGACCATCTCTGCCATCAGGAGCTCTGGTGAACACCAGCTGTTTCTTAGACTTTGTTTAAGCGGACCATTTGGACTCTGAGATGTAAGAAGAACCTCCGGAGGAAATCCATAGAATACACGAACAGAACATACAGGTGAAACTCGAATAATTAGAATATTGTGCAAAGTTCATTTATTTCACTAATGCAACTTATGCGGTG
The DNA here is from genome assembly GCF_000935625.1 of Nanorana parkeri. NCBI lineage: Eukaryota > Metazoa > Chordata > Amphibia > Anura > Dicroglossidae > Nanorana > Nanorana parkeri. The sequence goes on from NW_017308532.1 coordinate 131,402, forward strand.
AAACTAATATATGAGAGAGACTCATTACATGCAAAGCAAGATAGTTCAAGCCGTGATTTGTCCTCATTGTGATGATTATGGCTTACAGCTCATGAAAACCCCAAGAACCCCAAATCCACAACCTCAAAAAAGTAGATTATTACATGCAATCAATAAAACAAGGATTGTACATAGAACAATATCGGACCTCTGAGAAGTACGAGCATGCATATGTACTCAGTACTTGGTTTGGGCCCCTTTTGCAGCACTTACTGCCATTACTTTTGCACGATATTCTAATTATTCGAGTTTCACCTGTATAAACTCCTGAAGGTGCCATGAGGAAAAATCAAGGACAGGAATATATTGCTGCAAAGTGACCAGGCCTACCACTGAATCAGTGCCCAGAGGTCCCCCTTACATCAGAGTCCTTAGGACGGACTTGTGCCTATGTCAGCTATTTGCCGCTGTCTGTGTCACTCATTGGTGAGATTTATGGTCAGGACAGGAAGCAATTGGGATGAACAAAACAAAAATGTATTTTTAGTAGTAGAGTGGGGAGATTTGGAACTTCTGACATTGTTGTGTTTTGCTGTCTGGGCCTTCCTGTCCTGGAGACAATTGCTTATCTTGTCCCAGTGTCACAGGTATGGGAAGTGAGGGAAAGTCTTCCCAGTGGGGTCATAGATAGAAATGTAAACAGTTCACCTATTCATGGTCTAGGGCCGCAGTAGCAGCTCCACGTTTTGGATCTCAGGGTGTTACTTCATTGGAAAGCTGCTGCAGATATGATTCTTACCAGTAAAAATGGTGCCGGACGCATGGCTGAGTCCTTCTTTACCTCCTTCCCCACACAGTCTATCTCTGGCCCACACACATGTGGAGCACTTCAGTCCAGACCCTCCCAATGAACGGGTGGTTGTCCCTTGTCCCTAATGATGGTTTTGGGAGTGGAATTATATAGAAATCCTCATATGAAACATTCTCTATGTGTCTTTCTTCTTTCAGAAAATCCCCCAGAGTACGAAGGAGTTAAGATGCTCCATGAGTCTAAAGACAACGGACATATCAGACCAGAGAGACATTCCCCCACACAAGGTGACAACGGACATCTCAGACCAGAGAGACATTCCCTCACACAAGGTGACAACGGACATATCATGCCAGAGAGAAATCGCCCCACACAAGGAGACAACGGACATGTCAGACCAGAGAGACATTACTGCACACAAGGTGACAACGGACATATCAGACCAGAGAGACATCCCCCCACACAAGGTGACAACGGACATATCAGACCAGAGAGACATTCCCCCACACAAGGTGACAACGGACATATCAGACCAGAGAGACATTCCCCCACACAAGGTGACAACGGACATATCAGACCAGAGAGACATTCCCATGTATATAATAATCTGTGTTGGAATTTCAGTGTACCTTCTACAGCTAGGGAGTGTGACCACAACATGCATATACGGAGGATGTCACTGTAACATTGGATGTTACAGTCTTGGGGGATAGATGGAGAGATATAGCTGGCCGGGTTAGCTGGCCGGGTCAGCACACAGTGTGATGGATACCTGTGATCTACCGGCACCTCCAGTCTTATAATAATGCCAGCAGATTGAATGTAATAGTTTTTTCCCTGGGATGGACTTTTGGATTATGATGTTGTAGTGAATTGGGGTTTACTGTTTGGATATGTATAATGGATTTGGATTTATATTGGATTGAGTTTCTGAATTGGATTAGATTGGGGTTTTGGATTGGATTCTTGGATTGTTTTGGGTTGTTGAATTGGATTGGTGTTTATTGGTCTGAATTTGGAAAAACCACATATACAGTATAACACTAGTGGAAAAGCACTTTGGTACCTGGATGTGTTACACCTTATTAGTAGACTTTGATGTTTTCCCTTCCAGGCAGAAGACACGCGATTCTCCTGGTCTGTGCGCTTATCGTCATCTGTGTGAGTCTCCTGATAACCGCCATCTCTCTGGGTGCCACATGTAAGTAGAGATGATGTGTCCGTGTATGAGGAGCAGTAGAATGCTGGGTGAGGGTAGCTGGGATGTGGTGCCCGTCTGTCTTTTGTGTCTCATTTGTAGGTTCAGTATGGAGATGATTTGGATTATGTCTTTGCTTTAATTTCCAGGCGGAAAAGACAAAAATTCGACCAATGACCCACATCAATCAAATACTTCATCAGGTAATGTGCGGGACTTACAAACTGAACTCTAAAAACTTGTATTTAAATATATTCCTCAACAACTACAAAGGATATAAATCCACTCGGTGTGTGTCTAATAGACATGTGAATACTGAAAAATGGCCGGGACAGGAAGGGGGTGTAACACCGCGGATGTCAACTGGTTAATATAGAGAGAGGAGGTGTACCTGTTGGGCCAGGCTTAACCCCTTCCTATACAGGGAAAGCTGCCCTTTTCAACCTCTCACTGACATACACAGAGTCGTATACCTTGTCACATTATAGATATATATATATATAATGTAC
>NW_017308532.1:133961-138105 GCF_000935625.1 Nanorana parkeri
TATATATACATATATACACTGCACAGTAGGCACTTCTAAACGTTTTACAGGAAGTCATGATAGTGAATGGCCAACAAAGTTTATAAATGTGAAAATTAACAAACAAAATCTAAACATGAGTTCCTCAGGGGAGTGGCCTAATTGTACAGGGGTGGTATGCTTCACCTCTGCTTAGGCTTAGTACTGTGCGTGTGGAGCAGGGGGTGGAAAGCTGTAATCCCAAAGAAAGCCAATAGCTTCCCTATCAGCAATGTAGAATCACCAGCAGTCAATGCTTTCCCCTTATGTTCCAAAAAAAGTTATTGTACAATTTAATGTCATGAATTCACCAATCAGAACAGAGAACACTTTACTGTGTCATAAAAACAAGAAAGACCCAATAGGAATACCTTGTATAACACACCACCTAGACTAGGGGAAATGACAATGTAACTTCTCAATATACATAGTTTGTAACATTACATATACAATTTACCAATACAATGCAGTCATTGTTACAGGCGGGGCTTAAACATTTCAGCAGCCAATCTCTGGGGATGGGGAGGGGCTAGTGGAGCTTTTAGAAGGGAAGGACCATTCAATGGCAGGTGGTGGGCAGGCAAAGACACGTGTTGGTTAATCTGCATCTGATAGCAATGAGCAGGAGGGGTCAGGTACCATAAGGTGAGCTATATGGTTTTCAATACCATTACCCTTCATTAAATAGAGAAGTATTGATGCCCCAGCCCGGGGTCAATGACATCAGGAACATCAAAGGTAAACCAAAAATGTGCCACCACCATAAGATACAAAACATGGCAGACTGACGCCCAGGTAATCTTCAATACACCACCAAAGCATCACTCTATTATAGAGGGCCCATAAAGAGCAACATAGCTCCATCTAAGGGGGATCACGTCCTCATATTACAGTTGTATATAACATGTAGAAGTCAAGCGGGGTGAAGTTCCCCAAATTCTTACAACCTGAAGTCACAAATAATGATACGCAAAGAGCACCCCACGGGGTGAGAAGAGAAGGGCAATGTGACTTCTACACTCTGTACACTGTGCGGTACATTATATATTCCTTACCACACATCACTGTGCTGTACATATATATTACTGTATAGCACTCCACTCTGCATGCGTTGCTGTTCATTATATACTCAACACTAAAACACTCAATACATTTTGAACAAGGCTTATACTCCACCTCACTACACTCTCTATACTGTGCTGTATGTAATGTATTCCACCATGACCCACTCTGTATGCTTTGCTGGAAATGACACGAATCACACCACTCCATTCTCTAGGCCAGGGCTGCCCATTATATACTCCATATCATCAACTCTGAACACCGTGCTTTACATGATATATTTCACGTTGATTCACTCTGTACACTATGCAGGACTGGATTTCCCACAAGGCCAACCAAGGCCCGACCTCGGGGCAGCAGGGAGCAGAGGGGCAGCAGGAGTGTCAAATTCCTATCTCCCGATGCCCAGGACATGCAGTTCCGGGTGCCGGGCCAGTGGTAGTTTTCTACATTTAGCCCGGCTTCGGGCAAGTAGGGCTAAATGTACAGCGGGGAAGCCCACTTGCATGCAGCCTGCCATGGGAAGGTGGTTTGGCGGGGAGAGGGGTGCATTGAAGAACCTGGCCATGGGGCAGCAGAGAGAGTAAATGCGGCCCTCACACTATGCAGAATAGTATATACTCCACACTGTCGGTCATGTGATTAGATGCTGCTCTGAGATCCTGAGGAACACTGAATTAGGTTTTACTTGCTTAGAAGAACATTACACCAGAATACAGCATTTATAGCACACACAGCGAGATTCTGTATATCATAGATGAACAAGCACATAGAAACTAACATTGCACTACAGCGCCATCTACATCTCAAAAGACATATTACGTCTCAATGTCAGTATATGATGTTGTATTTTCCAACACAAACCACTTCTTCCTGTGCACTGTGCAGTAAATAATATATACTTGATACCACTCATCATCATTATTTCTCCTTTAGGACTAATATTCTATATTACAGGACGGTCTATCCTGTGTACGGCCCTCTCTCTGTCATTATTGATGGTCTCTGTATTGCCATATTACAGGTCGGTCTCCTAGATGTCCGGATCTCTGGATCACCATCAATGACAAATGTTATTTCTTCTCTGAGATCCAGAAATCCCGTACAGACAGTGCTAGAGACTGTGAGGAACGCGGCTCCAGCTTGGCCACTGTGAAGGAGGAGACCATACGGGTCAGTGTCGGGGTCACATGGTGTGAGGTGGGGTGGAGAGTAGTTGATGGGACATATATTGGGCTCCTGTATAGGAATCACTCTCCCGCTTAGATTGGGGGTTCTAAGCCTGTTCTGCAGGGAGACCCGATCCATCAATGTGACGAGTGTCAGAATCCCGCTCTATGGTGGAGCTACAAACTGACACAGGACAGACAGAGGAGGATGTGATGAGATGAGACTTCTCCATGACATGAAGTTCTAAGTCCTGCACTCCATGTTTATATATTATATTCCATATGAGAGATAATGGGGGATTCTGGGAAAGAGACCCTGTCACCAGACCCTTCATTTCACCAACAATAAGATTATATGAGCATTTACCATATTGTATTGGCCTATAAATGCCTCTGTTGTACAGACATCTAAATGTGAATGGGGAATTCTGGAGAAGTCTTCCAGGCCTTATATCTGTATAACTCCATCTGGAGAATTGTTGGCTGGAAGCAGTGGAAGGTAAGGGGATTACAGATGAGCAGATAACTAATTTTCTGTTTCTTGTTATCCAGAGACTGGTGACCATCACAGGAAAGGAATTTTGGGTCGGATTAACCCAATATAACAAGCATGGTGAATTGTGGACAGGAAAATGGACAGACGGCAGCATGGAGTAAGTATCACATGACTTATATTCTCTTATGCAACAAACACACAACTCTCAGTAGCAATACCCCGGCATGATGCCTTGCTTATTCCTCATTCCTTTTCCTTCACAAAGATTTCCACACGCTCTGATTGGATGGCAGGACTGTTTCCTTATCTTTACTAAATCTTGATAGCCAATGTGACTCACACAAGTCATGGACAAGTCATGGGATACATACATATATGAATGCTCCGAAGGGAACTGTGTTTAGCCGGTGTTAACACTGTTGATTTATCGTAAGTTTATATGTGGGCTATATACACTGAGTGGCCGGATTATTATATACACTGAGTGGCCGGATTATTATATACACTGAGTGGCCGGATTATTATAAACACTGAGTGGCCGGATTATTATATACACTGAGTGTCGGGATTATTATATACACCGAGTGGCCAGATTATTATATACACCGAGTGGCTGGATTATTATATACACAGAGTGGCCGGATTATTATATACACCGAGTGGCCGGATTATTATATACACCGAGTGGACCGGAGGGCAGCGGAGGGAGCAGAGCCATATAAGCCGGTGCCTCCTCTATAAAAAAGAAAAAATAAGACCGGGTGTGTTTTTTTGAGCCCCAAAAAATATAAGACAGTGTCTTATTTTCGGGGAAACACGTATATATGTGTTTCTTTACATGCGTTGTACAGAACTGAGTCTATGTATCCTACAAAGCATTGGACTCTCCATCTAGGATGCAGTGTGAGTCCTATTATTGGGCTGCCATTGGAGGACATTGATATATATCAAGCAGGACTGCCTGTATGGATTTATTCCTGGGTTACACGCATACAATGCTTACAAGGGGAAAGTGTCTCCCGGATCTATAACCTTTCAGACCCACAACGGACATGCTACATGACCTAAGTCGGAATACACATCAGCTGCTGAACATCTTTTAATAGGATGTTGAATTTCTCTCTGGTTGCAAACACATTATAGGACATTATAGGACACATTATAGGACATTATAGGACACATTATAGGACATTATAGGACACATTATAGGACACATTATAGGACATTATAGGACATTATAGGACATTATAGGACACATTATAGGACATTGTAGGACATTATAGGACACATTATAGGACATTATAGGACATTATAGGACACATTATAGGACATTGTAGGACATTATAGGACACATTATAGGACACATTATAGGACACATTATAGGACACATTATAGGACA
>NW_017308532.1:139360-159478 GCF_000935625.1 Nanorana parkeri
TAGGACACATTATAGGACATTATAGGACATTATAGGACATTATAGGACACATTATAGGACATTGTAGGACATTATAGGACACATTATAGGACATTATAGGACATTATAGGACACATTATAGGACATTGTAGGACATTATAGGACACATTATAGGACACATTATAGGACACATTATAGGACACATTATAGGACACATTATAGGACATTATAGGACACATTATAGGACACATTATAGGACACATTATAGGACACATTATAGGACATTATAGGACTTTGTAGGACATTATAGGACACTTTGTAGGACATTATAGGACACATTATAGGACACATTATAGGACACATTATAGGACTTTGTAGGCCACATTATAGAACATTATAGGACACATTATAGGACTTTGTAGGACACATTATAGGACTTTGTAGGCCACATTATAGGACATTATAGGACAGCAATTGTAGCACCAGGATATATGACACCCTGACCATATTAGAAATTACTGTATGATACGCAGAGGCTCCACATGCATGTTGGGGATGTTTTCAATTGTTGCTATAGGGAGGGGGGCTTATGTCATGATTGCGATATTATGAAAAGAATAGAACAATGGATAAGCGCACAACTACTTGATGGTCAATCTGTGGAGAAAATGTGAACTGGGACGTTCGGTGTGCAAGCTCCTTATACCAGGGAGAGGGACCCTCTACATCAATACACAATAATACACAAACAAGCTTTAGGAGCGCTACTACCCTGGAAATACTGATAGCTGGTTATATGTGAAACGGACAAAATGGACTCACGGTTAGACGACAGCTGGTGTGTCAAAATATTTTGAGTTAATTATGGAATAATATAAAACTGGAATCATTTTTCATATATGTGTGGTGAGACTTCTGTGGGTTTGAGTAACACTGGTGTTGGAGGTCTGAATATTTTTCTCCTATGTGAGTCTTCTTATGGCAGTTTTCCTTTGGGAGTCTTCCCATGGTAGCTCTCCTTTAGAAGTCTTCCTATGGTAGATCTCCTATGGGAGTCCTCCTATGGCATGTCCCCTATTGGAGTCCTCCTACAGCAGCTCTCCTGTGGGAGTCCTCCATTGGCAATTCTCTGATGGGAGTCCTCCATTGGCAACTCTCTGATGGGAGTCCTCCTAAGGCAGCTTTCATATGGGAGTCCACTTATGGCAGATCTCCAATGGGAGTCCACTTATGGCAGCTCTCCTATAGAACTCCTATAGTAGCTTTCCTATATGGGCCCTCCTATGGGGATCTTCTTATGGCAGATCTCCTATGGGAGTCCGTCTATGATATCTCTCCTATACGAGTCCTTCTATGGGAGTCAATAATGGCAGATCTCCTATGGGAGTCGACTTATGGCAGCTCTACTATAGGAGTCTTCCTATGGCATGTCCCCTAGTCGAGTCCTGATACAGCAGCTCTCCTATGGAAGTTCTCCAATGGCAGCCCACATATGGGAGTGTTAGGATCCAGAGCGCCTCCAGGTGGCGCTGGAGCTAAGCCCTGCAGTTTCCGTACTCACCTGCGGGGGTCTCCAGGCAGCCAGGAACTGCTAGGTACCAGACCTCCACTGGGTGGTGCTGGAAACTGCAACTCCAGTGCTCACCTGCGGGTGTCTCCCAGCTGCCACCAATCCACCACCTGGTGCTCCTTGGGAGGTTACTTAAGCCCTCCCTGCAGTAAGGTCTGGGGCTCAGTATTGTTTCCAGTTAAGCCTGAGTCCCCAGTCCTGTAACCTGCTGCTGTTCCCGAGTCCTGTATCCTGTGTATGTTCCCTGCTTGTTGTCCAGAACCGTGACCTGTTTATGTTCCTGAGTCCTGTTAGCTCCTTGTACCCTGACCTTTCGTCCCTTGGTTCCCCTGGTGTTTTGCTTTGCTCCCTGGGTGTGCTTGCCTGTTTCTTCTTGCATGTGGTGTTGTTTAGATGTAGCTGGTTGCTAAGACTTGTTCTGTTTGTATTATTCTGGTTGGCATATTAAAACTGTATATCATATATTCTGCCTTGTCCTGTGGGGTCACGTGTTTGGTCTGCCTGTGTGGGTACCTGCGCAGGTGTGTGGTCACCTGTGCCGGTATCCCTGACAGGGAGTCCTCCTTTGGCAAATCTCCTATGAGAGTACTCCTATGGTAGCTCTCCTATAGGAGTCCTCCTATGGCATATCTCCTATGGGAGTCATCTTATGGCAGCCTTCCTATGCAAGTTTAGCCTGCGATACAGTGCTTTCCAGCAGCAACCACTCTGGAATGCACTGTAATTGGTGCGAACAAGCCCTAAGGCTCCACAGGAGCGGTTGCCCGAGCATATTCGGCCGTATGAATATGCGCAGAGCCATTCTAAATATAACAATATAACACAACGCCTCAATTTTAAGCCCCATGACCAGATGACTGCAGATGTTTCCCTACCTCTGTCCCCTCCTCGATGTCCCCCCGTCCAATGCCGCATCACGTTCTTCCCTCCATACCATGTGCTCACTCTTCTCACTGACCAATCCAGAGAAGGCAGCAGGAGTCTGACACCAACCATTCGGCTGTCTCCACTTACAATGTCCAGAGTTGCGGAGACTGAGTGTTACGGCCCGTCGGCCCGTCCCTTCCACTTCCCACTTGGACAAAAGTATAGTGTGCGCGCCTATGGTGGGACCCGGGAGGATTGTAAGCCCTGCTCCTGACCCGACCCCCCTCCGTCGCAGGCCCCATATCACCCGCATGGGTCGCTATGGCGGTAGTTCCGTCACTGCCCTACTACATAACATCTGTGAGAGAGACACTGAGTGACCGCACTGTTTACTTGTGATTGTTCTGAAATTTAAATGAATCCATTGTTGTAAATTATTTTTCACTCTTTCATGTTTATTGAGCATTAAAACCACTGACCCCATTATACATACACTGACCCCTGTAATCTTCTAGGAAACTTTTCTCACACCGACCCCAACTGAGAGTGTTTGTAATAATTTATAATGGAATATATCTATGGGGGGGAGGGGAGAGCATTTCATCACATCAGAGTGATACCAAAACCTAACCTCCCAGGGACACCCAGAATTAAAAGGAAGGCGGAGCTTAATATCTCTGTAAAGGATCTCGTTACCCCAGCTGGGCATATCCTCTAAGGTCACAGCTTCCTCTCGCTATCAAGCCAGTCCACAGTCTTCCATCACCTCCTGATCCCAGTTATTATAGCCTTTACACCCAGCAATTAGCCCGAATGCGTGATGTAGGGTTGTGCAGTTCATCCCTGGAACCAGTCATGGTGTGGTTTAGGGTAGAGAAGAACTAGCTTTATTGAGACCCGGCACAGCACTGGTACAGTTCTGGAGGGGTAAAAAAAATAATACAATCAAAACATTCAATAATAAAAGCAAACATCCCTCCCCAGTGCCTGGAAGTCCGGAGCCCTATCAACTGTCTTCCCTTTAAGCCTTGATGGTTCGAATAGCCAAACTATGTACCCAGAATGAGGTGAGTACAAATAAGACACAAACAATAACAAGTATAATGAGATGACCTGTTTCCTGAGTGTCCGTGGTATGTTTATTGACTCAGATACACCTAGTGCAGTGGTGGCGAACCTATGGCATGCGGGGCCCTCTCTGCTGGCACGGGAGCCCATGTTCAGGGACCACAAATGGAAATAGATCCGACCAACCCGGATCGCCTCAGTACGCGATCTGGGTCAGTCACAATCAGGCAGCAGTGACCTCTAAACAGGCAGATTAGACGGCCGATTCCTCCTCGCTAGGCCCCCGGGAGGCCCCCACGAGCGGCCGTCTAATCTGCCTGTTTAGAGGTCACTGCTGCCTGATTGTGACCGGCCCGACTACAGAGGCGATCCGAGACGTTCGGATCCCCCGGGAGAGCCGCACAGCCTTACCCCCTCCCCTCCTGAGAGCAAAACAACCTTCCCCTCCCCCCTGGGAGCCGCACAGCCCCCCCATCCTGAGAGCCATACAAGCCCTCCCCCCGGGAGCTGCACAGCCCCCCCAGCCATGCAGCCCCCCTGCCTGAGAGCCGCACAGCCCTCCCATGAGAGATGCATGGATGAGAGACCCCAGGGATGCAGCCCACCTCCCTGCAAAACAGGTAAGCAGGAGAGGGGCAATGTTTTATTTATTCATTTTTATTAGTATTTCTGTGTGTGTGTGTAATGTGTGTGTGTTTCATTAAGTGTGTATGTGTTTTATTAAGTGTATAAATGTTTGTATATGAGTGTTTCCCTATTTTGCCTAAGGCCCCATTCACACTGCGCGATATCGCGAGAAGTCGCCAGCCAATGTTATTCAATGGAGCTGTTGTAATGTACAGCTCCATGTCGCTGTCGCTTCAGCAGGACCCTTTTTCTCCCGCTGATGTCACGTAATTTTTCTATTTTTGAATGCAGCCCGACGGTGAAGGTCGCACGATCGTCGCTGGAAAGTCGCCCCGAACAGTCGCGCTATCCCGGCCGCGCGGATCCCCTTGTAAGGTATGTCGCTTGGTGTGAATGGGGCCTAAGGCAGTGATGTTGAACGTTTCTTACACCCGAGCGCCCCGAACTGCAATACAATACTAAACTTTTTTTCAGCGCTGGCACTTTGAGGTAAATAAATTGATTTTGCGTCGCAGTTTGGGCACTCGGGTTGAAAAAGGTTCGCCATCACTGACCTAGTGTCAGAGTTATGTTACTCCCATGATTAACACAATCACACAAATGGACAACCAGACTTTAACAATGTAAATAGGAGTCCAGGTCCAGAGTTATCCCCTTGTGTGCTGCTGCATTACCAATGGTCACCGTCAGTTCAGAACTGGGTGATAGGGTTTGTGAAACATGGATTCTGGCTGCTCAGATGGCCTCCTATAACAAGCTCCATAGTCCACACAGTCTTTAGTAATTGGGGGAACGTGCCACCCCATACCAGGGGGGAGAGGTAGTCCCAATGGCTCTCTTGTACCCACCTCCCTATAACAGAACCCCTTTCTAGGCCAAAATTCATAATCAGTGGGGAGGAGGCCGGTCTTTGGTCCCCTCCAGGTGCCCAGGACACGGAGGCTTCAGCGACAATCTCCATTTCTGAACTAAAGACAGAATTATACAACAAATAAAGGATACAAATAAAATCCCAGACGCATGGCCTCCTTCCCTGTACACCTTGCATAGTACATATGATTTCCACCAATGGAACAGATGTCCATACACCCGGTGGGAAGGGATCGGGAACTGTAGATGTTTATGTCAATTTTATTTCAGATTACAATGTTATAATCCGATTTGTTATATATTTCTTTATTTTGTTGTGTAAAATGTTTATAGTAAAATACACATTTAATAAAGTATTCTTCCATGACTCTGTGTTTGCAGAGCACGCTGAGATCTCAGATAGGATGGCCGGGCCTTACCTGACTCTTAGACTGACTGTACTGAACATGCCGGATCATATGAGCGAGGAGTCTGTCCTTCCTCTGACATTTTCCTGTTCCTTTAAGGGGGGTTGGGCTTCCTCCTGACAAACCTGCACCCAATTTGATATCTTCTGCCCCATGTGCTCCAAGATGGAGACTCTCATAGGTTAGAGTTAGGACCGCACTATAAGAGGTGCCTTGGCGCGGCTGTGCGCCTTTCACATTTTCTGCAGAAGACGCGTATATAAACCTCTGTTATTAACCTGAGACAGGTGAGACAAGTTTTTTTACATGATGGCTGGTGAGTGTGCCAGAAAAACTTTTTGCTGTTTTACTGGCACAGAGAGTAGACACAGTGACTGGCACAGAGAGTAGACACAGTGACTGGTCACAGGGAGTAGACACAGTGACTGGTACAGAGAGTAGACACAGTGACTGGTACAGAGAGTAGACACAGTGACTGGTCACAGGGAGTAGACACAGTGACTGGTACAGAGAGTAGACACAGTGACTGGTCACAGGGAGTGGGTGCAACTGCTGCAAATAATAAATGTATCTGTTTGCCATTAAAAAGCTGCATTATTATTATTATTATTATTATTGTACATGGAGTAAAAACTGATTCCACCTGAGACTGGCACAGCGTGGGGCGGAATCCTCGGGTGGTCTGTGGATGTTGCAGAGCTCTGACAAGCACAGGGCCTCTTATTGGGAGGTTCCGTCACTGGAACACACAGCTGTGTACAGGGCACATCCGCTGTATATCACTTTCATATACCGGGGATTACTTCCCTATACAATCTCACTTCTCAGCAGACACCAAACATGGGGGATGCCATCACCTACTCCGAAATGAATTTCACCAAAAAACACAATTCAAGAATCTTATCAGGTAATAAGAGAATCCTGGGGGTCAAATCATGGGGGAGGGGATCCTAGGGGTAGCAAATCCTGGGAAGAGGCAAATTCTATACAAGGATCCATCTGCTCTGTGTCTCTACATTGATTACATGCACAGGGTCAATCTGCTCATTGTTGATTATTGGAGGATGGGGTATGATATGGTCTCCAGAGCCGTCTATAGACTGCGGATGGAAATGGAATATTTGTTCATCATTTGGAGGTTTATACAAATCCTTCACAGATCAGTCTGGTTAGAAGTATACAAATACTATTGTCTGCTCTCTCTCTCTCATGTCAATGGGTTTTGTTGTTACATTGAGATTTATGCAGATGAGATATCAGCCTCCTGCCCCTCAATGGGAGAGAGCCTGACAAATAATAATAGAGGAGATAACACAGCAACGTCTTTTTGCCTTTTGTTGGTGAGAAGATTTTATGTTACAGACGGGCTGAGATACATTGTAACACGTTCTGCTGCGTAACATTCAGTAGGATTGTACCTCAGATCTGCAATCTATAAATCACACAAAACATACAGTACACACTCCAAAATGTTTTTACATTTGGATTTCTTTTTTTAGGATCCCCCCAGTCTCCCTAGCTCAGGGGGGCCCATTAGGTAGATGGTGATCTAGCAGTAGCTCCCAAAGCGGATGCTGGTAGATCAGGAAGGGGGGGAACGGCGGCCCCTTTATTTAGCTGTGCACATATGATTACCTATTAGCCTGCGTCTGCTGAGCCGAGCTCCCTGACACCTTTCTGGTGGATACTGGGGGTTGTAGTGCTCTGTATTACATCAAAGAATATTAATTTACACAGAAAAATACAGCAAGGTGAGCCAGGAGAGAGAGAGAGAGAGAGAGAGCGGGGAGAGACAGCCAGGAGAGAGAGGAAAAACAGCCAAGGTAGGGAGAGCAAGGAGAGACAGCCAGGAAAGAGAGAGCAAGGAGACAACAAGGGAAAAAAACGAGGAGAGAGAGCCAGGAGAGCGAGGAGACACAGCCAGGAGAAAGAGCAAGGAGACAGCAAGGGAAAAAAACGAGGAGAGACAGCCAGGAGAGAGAAAGAGCGAGGGAGTTTTTTTTCATTGGTAGATCTCATGTAGCTCGTCATTTGAAAAGTAGATCTTAACACAAAAATTGTGGGCACCCCTGCCCTACCTTACGAGAACTGGAGCGGATCCTCAGCCTGGGGTCCAGTGTGGGCTGCTGTGCTGTGATGGAGCTCCATCCATATGTACATTGTTTGTACAGCTCAATTGTGTGCCCTGTAGAGGTCCCGGGAGCCAGAATGTGATGTCACTCCGGTCCAGGCCCCTCTACAAAGCTGTAAGCAATGCACATATGGTCACAACCATACCCCCAGCCAACCCCACTTCAATCTGACACTTGGTGCCGGGCAGCATATTTTGAATGGCTGCTCGGCATGAGAACTGACAGTGCTGCCCTAGGGGGAGAATGAGGATCCTCTCACCTAGCACAGTGGAAGGCACGAGGTGACCCACTGAACATGGGTGTTGTGACCCACCAGTTGAGAACCACGGCTATAAAATATTGTAAAGCTAAAAGAGACATTTAGGTCCCATTCACACTACTGCTGTGACAAAGCATGTTACATACATGGGTGCAATGCACTGCCACTTGTTCTAAACCCCCCGCCAGGTGCACTTTGCTGAAGGACCTACCTTGCCACTCAACTCAACTCAATTAGTATATTAGTGTCCTTGGCAGCCCACTGAGACGGAGGGTGTCTGGGATCTCAGTGCTTTGTCTTCAAGTTTGAAGAGGGATTTCTACACAATGACTATAGCCACAGTGGTCAGTGGGGGCTTATAGTAAAGTGCTTTTACTGTTTGTACAAAATATGCAAATGCATAGTCAGGGCACAGGTTTACTTTATCTATTATATAGAAACAAAATGGCATACCAGACCATTATCGTAGATAGGGGTCTGGTATGGATTTTTAAGTTAGACCCCAAGCAAAAGAAATATCATGGGGTCTCCCCCAAAATCCATACCAGACCCTTATGAAGACAAATGAAAGGGGGGCAGCAAGTGTGCATCCCCCCTCCATAGTAAGATCCATAGTAAGCCACATGCCTGCATTAATGATTAATGGGGAGGTAGATGGAAAGGGAAAAAACACAAAGACACCTTAGAAATTTTTTTAATCCAAACAAAAGCCAAAAGTGTTCCATGATGTAAAACCAACACCAGCCACCCAGCAATGTAGACCCATTGTTAGTCACAATGAACAGCTTCTCAGTTGGCTGATGAAATTCTCGCCGAGGATGTTGGCTGACATCATTGACCACATATAGTCATAACCATAGTTGGCCAATAACATTTCCAGGATTCTACCATTCAATGGTGGTAGTAATGCTGCCACTACATGGATGACTGCAAGAGCAGCTGTAGCTTTGGAGGGCCGTCAGACGAACCAAATCTGGCCTTTTGCCCATTTGGCTATGAACAGCTCTGCTTTGGTTAGACCTCAAGCTTGGCCTGAAGTTCATCTCTACTGTAAAATGTTCTCTTATCTGAGCTTGCTTGGGACCTTACAGGCGTAGTATGGTCCTATGTGAAGCTTGCTACATGTGTGATGGGATTTCGCATGGAGAAAGATGGCCATACAATGAAACCGTTCACACTCAGACCTTAACAAGAGAAAGAGCTTACATTGTAAACTGGCAGAGCCCCCGGAACCCTCAAGCACCCAACCTGCTCCAAAGACTCTGAAGGTGAGGATGGATCTGCTGCCTGACACTCTCATTACTGAACTCTCCAGTGATTGAGGTAAGATAGCTGAGCAGAGCCGAGGACACACAGCACAGAGTAAAAATGGTATATGACGGTCTTGGTTAAAGGAGAACTATGAGGTGAATGATTTTTACTCACCTCATAGTTCTAGCCGACCTGTGACAATGAAACTGTCACACGTCGGCTCAGTAGATCAGGAGGTGAGCGAACACATACCGTCCCCCGCTCATTTCTCGATATCTTTCCCTACAGAGAGCCGTGACTGTCACCCACGGTTCCCTGCAGGGATTCCCCCCTCCCCTGTCCGATCCTCCAGCGCTGACTGGCGGAACGGACGGGGGAGGGGGCGGGTACAGCTGGCTCTGCCTCTAGATAGGCAGAGCCAGCTGTCAATCACGCAGCTGGGTGGATCTCGACAGTAAAGTCGGGATCCGTCCCGGCTGCGGTGTCTCACTATATCGCGAGCTGTAGCCCGCTATATACTGAGCTTTGGGTGACGGGAGGACGCTAGTTTGTGTCCTCCCGTTACCCTAATGGGAAAAAGCGCTAACCCCATAGTTCTCCTTTAAGTAGCAAATTAGTAGAATCAGCCAGCAGTGTATGGCCAGAGGAAGACCAACACCTTGCTCGTGTGCGTGATGGGATTTTACATTGAGAAAGACATTGTGAAAGCATTAAGGCCAAAGTACGATGGCCATATAGTGAGAATACAAGGTCAACAACGAGGAAACGGACATTAGATAAGAATGTTGAAGCAAGGGGTGGAACAGACAGAGGAATGATCTGGAAGCTTCTGACACTAAGAGCGGCTTTTTAAGATCTGTAGATCTAATTAAAGGGGAACTGACATAGAATTAATTAAGACAAATGATTACTGCACAGAGCCCAGAAAAGACCTACATTGCAGTGTGAGCTGGGCTTGGTGACAACAGCTTGACCAACATCACCTCAACAATGAGATCTGAATTCAAATTCTGACAGTACCGTGACACTCTTCAGTGGGTATCTATTCCCTGCTTAAAGGAGAACTATGGGGTCAGTGTTTTTCCCCATAGTTCTCCTCAGGGTCATGGGAGGACATAAACTAGTGTCCTCCCTTGACCCAAAGCTCAGTATATAGGGAGCTGCAGCTCGCAGTATACTGAGACGCCGCAGCCGGGACGGATCCCAACATTACTGTGGAGATCCACTCATCTGCGTGATTGACAGCTGGCTCTGCCTATCTAGAGGCAGAGCCAGCTGTACCCACTCCCTCCCCCGTCCGTTCCGCCAGTCAGCGCTGGAGGATCGGACAGGGGAGGGGGGAATCCCTGCAGGGAGCCGTGAGTGACAGTCACAGCTCTCTGCAGGGACAGGATCGAGAAGTGAGCGAGCACCGGGATGTGTTCGCTCACTTCCCGATCTACTGAGCCGACCTGTGACAGCTTCATTGTCACAGATCGGCTCGAATTATGAGGCTGAGTGAAAATCACTCCCTCATAGTTCTCCTTCAATCAATGCCCCCCTTCCCTTTTACTCTGAGATGATGGTGATCCCCACAGTCACCCCCAATATCTTTATTTCTAGTCTTTTTTCAATCAGAACATGAACATAGTACAAATAGTAAGATGTGTTATAATCAAAGCTTCACAGCTGACAAGTTCTTTCTGCAGAAGCTGATAATCTAATAGACGTGGGAGTCTATGAAATAAGTCCTGTTACCTCATTGGTTGTTACATGGCTGCTAGTCCTGGATAGAGGGGAGCCGGGTGAATGATGGGAAAATGTGAAATGAGTTTCTGCCTTCTCTACCATTCCAGGTTCTGTGCAGAAGGAAGACGTGGTCACCTATGCAGCTGTGAAGAACCAGCCAAGAGAAGAAAAGAAGACGACAAAGTCTAACAAGACCCAACAAGGTGAAGTCTCCATTCGTGTGTTTTTATATGATGCAGGTTCAGTCCCGGAGCCCTCTTGTAGAATAAGTCAGATGCATGAAATATCACATTAACCACTTGAAGTCCGCGGTGTTACGCCCCCTTCCTGTCCAGGCCATTGTTCAGTATTCAGCGCTGCGGTACTTTGACTGACATTTATTCCGTCATGCAGCGCTTTACTGAAACAAATTTTATACCGTTTTTTGGGGACACATCGAGCTTTCTTTTGGTGGAATGTAATCACCACTGGGGGTTTTATTTTTTACTATAAGAAGACAAAAATACTGAATTAGTTTTAAAAAAAAACTGTTTCCCTATATTAAATGATAAAACATTTATTATTACCCAATTTGTGGGTAAAATATAAAAGTCGGGGTCACGTCGGGTAAATAGACACCAAACATGTCAAGCCTTAAGAATGCGTGCGCTCGCCAAACCTCAAAAAACTACAATACCCAAAATTGGCCATAGTCGAGGCTTTAAAAGCTTTTACCGCTCATCAGTTTAGTGTTATCAGTGACTGATGGCCCTACAATTATTGTTCTCACTCTGACGTTCGCGACGATATGTAACATGTGTAGCGCAACTGTCGTTTATTTGTGCATAAATGTGGGGGACTTAAAAATGTTTGGGGATTATTTTTTACTTTTTTATATGTGACTTTTTTTTAAACTCTTTTTATGTTCTTTTACCCTTATTGTTATTGCTATCACATAAAGGATAACAATCCCCCTATATAATAGTGAAGACACACTGACAGGTCCTCTTTATGGAGACATTAGGGGTTTCTAAGACCCCTAATGTCACCTGGGGACCCCAAAAGAAGCTGATGAAGCAGAGATCTACTTCATCAGCTTTTTCTATCTGGCTATAGCAGCCACATGACTGACAGGAGAATGCGGAAGTGATGTATTACACATCACTTCTGCATTCGCAGCACGGAGGGAGATCGGCAAGGAGGAAGATTCTGATCCCCCTCCCATCTTACCTTCTGACACCCTCCCGAGCCAGTCCCGGGCCGCAGATGGGGCAGTGCATCCCGGTATTGAAGGTGAGGGGTCAGGAGGGGGGGGGCGGCGGCGGCACTTGAAGGAAAGAGGGGGTCACGCAGCCAGCACATACACACGATCGGCAGGCTATAGAGGCGCCGATCGCGTGTATGTGAAACAGCCGGTAACGGCTTTTTACATCGGGCGGGTTTTTTCTGCCCGTGCGCACGCTGGGGGGCACGCGCGCGCGAGCAGAAAAAATGTGCCGTCCGTCCGTTTTTTGCAATGTGACCCGCCAATGTGACTGTGCCATCCGTCCGTTTTTTGCAACGGGCAGACGGCAAGCGGTTAATATCAGCAGCTGTTAAAGGGTTATTGAGAGCCGTATTTGTTGTCAGGACCCTCACAACGTGGCAGTTAGAGGAGCTCTGTCCTTTGGTATTTCCCTAACCTTCCCTGGTTAGATACTTCTATGTGGGAATTGGTAGGTGACAGATGATGTCTTACTAATGCTTTGTACTGGGGCAGATTACATCTCTCTCTCTGAACTCTATACCTCATATAACACATGGAAGGGCCGAGACAGATGAGGTCTTACTAATGCCTTGTATAAGGAGGATTATGCCTCTCTCTCTGGAGTATATTCCTCTTATAATACAAGAAAGGATGGCGACAGATGAGGTCTTACTAATGCCTTGTATAGGGAGTATTATGCCTCTGTCTCTGGAGTCTATTCCTCTTATAATACAAGGAAGGATAGAGATAAGCTAGGTCTTACTAATGCTTTGCATAGGGCAGATTACATCTTTTTCTCTGGAGTCTATACTTCTTATAATACAAGGAAGAATGGAGACAGATGAGGTCTTACTAATGCTTTGCATAGGGCAGATTACATCTCTCTCTCTGGAGTGTATACTTCTTTTATACAAATAAAGATTTTGGTGGTTTTAAAAACTGAAGCTTGGCATTGAGTGTTGTTATTAAGTCTATAAACAACCACAGACACTCTGGTTGATATCTCTATTGGTTCCTCACTGTGTTTTGTCATTTCAGTCTCTCCACAGGCAGATGATGTCTCACTGTTGTACGCCTTGGTTAATAAACCCAAGAAAGCAGCAGAGAAGAGCAACAAAAAAGTGGCCAAGACAGAGGAAGGTAGAACTTCCATATGACTGGAAATTGTACAAGTGAATGTGATAATGAGAGCCGGGGGCTGAACACCTCCCACAGCACAACACTCGTCTTCCAAACACTCAGCTTTTGGCTTTGTACAGATTAGGGAAGTATTAGAACCTCCACCAGTGGCATCTTTTAGGAGATTTCCCCTAACTTCCTGTTTAATAGACAATAAAGGAAGTGAGATAATATGCCTACAAAGTGAAGGAAGTTCTCTTTTAGACAGTTGGCACTGGAACAGATATCCCTATTGGAAGAGTTCTCCTCTATTTCTGTTCTGGAGACAACTGGAAGATGTTGGTTTTCCCATCATTCTGTTGCCATTTTTTGTTCCAGAGAGTGAATACTCCTAGCAGGTTTAGCAATAAAAACCTAACCCTCCCTCCCCCCTCCCATCCAAAAGTGATAGAAAAATATTATGTCATTGTTCTAGATAAATGAAAGCCAGGAGATCAAAATCCTAGTTGCCTGACTATCGAGCTGACCCTCTGGATTCAATACCCGTCTGCTTGTTCAATAAACCAAAAAGTACTAAAACCAGAGGGTCAGCCAAGTAAGTCAAAGTTCAGCAATGGCAGCTGACATCAGGCTCCACCCCAGAGGAGCTCACAGTAGGTGCAGACTGCTTCTCTTTGATATGCTGCACCTGTATTTATATCCCAGGGATCTTGTTCTATCTAAACACTCCAATAACATCCTGCTTGATATTCTGAGTACAAATCCAGTAATACATTTTACATCATAAAATATTTGGATATTGTCCTCCTTTCCTCTGTTGTGTTCCTCTTACGCGGTCAGTGATATCGCAGCACAGGATAACACTACCGGTGGCTCTGAAGGGGTGATCTACAGTAAAAGAACTAAGGGGTCTCCCTGTATTTCCTCTGTAATAAACCTCTTGAGTAGTAGGGTCGCAAAATTACTCATTCACTCCCTTGTTTTCTCTTGCCTTGACTATTGCAACTCCCTCCTCATTGACCGACCTCTACACAGGCTCCTCCCCCCTTCAGTCTATCATGAATGCAGCTGCTAGACTCATCCTCCTGACCAACCGCTCAGTGTCTGCAACCCCCCTCTGCCGATCCAAGTCTGTAGAAGTTACTAGTCCTTGTCTTCAGTAATGACCACTGGACCTGCTGCTATCAGGCTCCAGGGTCATCCCATGGCTACTCCAAGGCTTCAGGCCTAGCCATCTGAGACAATCCATGGCAGCCTCCCTACAGGCTGGGCGAGGGGGAGGAAGAGAGGAGCTCACATAGTCCACCCCAAGTACTGTATTTATCTCCTCCCCTAGCATGCACCACTGGCCATCTTCTAACAGTAAATGGCTGGAGAGGGATATCCACTCAGCAATCCCTCATTAGTTGCTCTGTTCTGTGACCAAGGTACACCCTGCAGTACACCTAGCAGCAAATGACAGATGGTTTAGGGGAAAACAAATGAACCCAGACTACAAATCAGCATCAGACCCCATACAATCTGATAATTACTAAATTTAATAGCACTCTGTCCAGTAGGGTGTTACACCTCTATAGAGGTGCTTACTATGGATTCAAATTACACAGGGGTGGCAGTGTGTGAGGACTTTGTCCTAGGTGCAAAGCACCTCCTATTAAAGCGGTGCAAATTACAACACGAAAGGTTTAAAAGGATGTTTATGGGTACCAGCAAGAGCAGGCAGCTCAATATAAGTGTGTGACGTACTATTCCGTATAGGGGATTTATATGTTCCGTTTTATCCCAGTCTCTCCAAAGGAAGAAGATAAAGGATTCATGTACACCGCTATCAATAAACTCAACAAGTCAGCTCAGAAGGACAACAAGACCCAGCAAGGTAGAATTCATATCCATTTACATTGTGGTTTACACACAGCCCATTCACATCAATATCTGCCCTGAAGGAGCTTACAATCCAAGGTCCATATCTCACATGCATACTTACCCACACTGGGGCCAATTTACCTTGAGGAAGGGACCCTGAGTGGCCCGATATGTTGGCTTTTTATGACAAAGTGTGACGATGACTTGCTGATGGTTATCTGATCTTCACTTTGGAGTTTCACACGGCGCCATCCGTGTCATTACTACGAGCACCACCATCTTGCAAGGTCATAGTTCTGTATGGAGTGCGGGTGACTCGCGACACTTCTGCATGGGCCTGACTATTCTCTTTCTTGTTGTCTGCCAAGACCTCTGCCTAAACCTGATTAATCCCTTGCCTGCTGAATGCTGCCTATCTCGACCCCTGCCTGGACCTGACTACTCTTTTGCTTGCCAATACGTCAGCCTGGGCCTGATTACTCTCTTGTCTGCAGCCTTCGGAATAGTCTCGGCATTGTAGTCTTTCTATTCCTGCTAACCCCCGATGATCATGACCTGGTACCAGTTCACAGCAAAGCAAACTGAGGCCACTAGTGTTCTTGGCCCATCTCCACTATCAGGAGCTCTGGTGAAGAACAGCTGTTACTTAGAGTTCTTTTAAACTGACCATTTGACTGTGGACTCTGAGATGTAAGAAGAACCTCCGGAGGAAATCCACAGAATACACGCACAGAACATATAAACTCCTGAAGGTGCCATGAGGAAAATAAAGGTCAGGAATATATTACTGCAAAGTGACCAGGCCTACCACTGAATCAGTGCCCAGAGTTCCCCCTTATATCAACATTCCCCTTTACATCAGAGTCCTTAGGACTGACTAGTGCCTATGTCAGCTATTTGCTGCTGTCTGTGTCACTCATTGGTGAGATTTATTGTCAGGAAGCAAAACCAAAATATTTTTTAGTAGAGTGGGGAGATTTGGAACTTCACATATCAGACCAGAGAGGCATTCCTCCACACAAGGAGACAACGGACATATCAGACCAGAGAGACATCCCCCCACACACACACACACGGTGACAACAGACATATCAGACCAGAGAGGCATTCCTCCACACAAGGAGACAACGGGCATATCAGACCAGAGAGACATTCCCCCACACAAGGTGACAACAGACATATCAGACCAGAGATACATTCCTCCACACAAGGTGACAACGGACATATCAGGCCAGAGAGACATTCCCCCACACAAGGTGACAACGGACATGTCAGAGCAGAGAGACATCCCCCCACACAAGGTGACAATGGATGTGTTACACCTTATTAGTAGACTTTGATGTTTTCCCTTCCAGGCAGAAGACACGCGATTCTCCTGGTCTGTGCGCTTATCGTCATCTGTGTGAGTCTCCTGATAACCGCCATCTCTCTGGGTGCCACATGTAAGTAGAGATGATGTGTCCGTGTATGAGGAGCAGTAGAATGCTGGGTGAGGGTAGCTGGGATGTGGTGCCCGTCTGTCTTTTGTGTCTCATTTGTAGGTTCAGTATGGAGATGATTTGGATTATGTCTTTGCTTTAATTTCCAGGCGGAAAAGACAAAAATTCGACCAATGACCCACATCAATCAAATACTTCACTCGGTGTGTATCTAATGTATTTACAAAAAAGTAAGATATTACCTTGTAGAAGTAATCGGCTTTAAAGGAGAACTATGGGGTCAGTGTTTTTCCCCATAGTTCTCTTTAGGGTCACAGGAGAACACAAACTAGCCTTCTCCCATGACCCAAAGCTCAGTATATAGCGGGCTATTGCCTGCAATATACTGAGATGCCGCAGCCGGGACGGATCCCAACATTACTTTGGAGATCCGCCCAGCTGCATGATTGACAGCTGGCTCTGCCTATCTAGAGGCAGAGCCAGCTGTACCCTCCTACATCCGTTCCGCCAGTCTGCACTGGAGGACCACCATTTGTATCACGTACAAGCTGGAGACTGGTTGGATGTGGAGGCTCCCCTTGCACCTTGCGTCCCCCAAACTCTGAGGATGAGAACAGAGCCTGAGAAACAGCAAGTGAAGCGGGTGCCAGTGGATGGGGTGACACCAAGGACAGAAGGCAGGCGGCAATCAGGAGCAGTAAAAAAATTCAATCCGGGTCAAGATACAGGAGCAGCAAACAGGATCACAGGGAACAGCTGAAAGACCATCCAGCAGCTAAGCCCAGGCTGTGCTTGCTTTAAATAGGAAGATCAATTGAGAGGTACAGCATCACTTCCTGTGCGCCAGATTAGCACGTCTGTGCGCCAGATTAGCGCACTTGTGCGCGTACGTCCTGATGCGCATGCATGCGCGCAAGTGCCCGTTTTCCTATGGTATGAAAGATGGGACCACGCACATGCACAGTAGACCTGGATACCTTACAAGTAGTCAATGCTTTCCACATATGTTCCAAAAGAAGTTATGGTACAATTTAATGTCATGAATTCACCAATCAGAACAGAGAACACTTTACTGTGTCATAAAAACAAGAAAGACCCAATAGGAATACCTTGTATAACACACCACCTAGACTAGGGGAAATGACAATGTAACTTCTCAATATACATAGTTTGTAACATTACATATACAATTTACCAATACAATGCAGTCATTGTTACAGGCGGGGCTTAAACATTTCAGCAGCCAATCTCTGAAGATGGGGAGGGGCTAGTGGAGCTTTGCGGCTACATATAGCTTTTAGTAGGGAAGGTCCATTCAATGGCAGGTGGTGGGCAGGCAAAGGCAAGTGGTGGTTAATCTGCATCTGATGACAATAAGCAGAAGGGGTTAAGTACCATAGAATGAGCTATATGGTTTTCAGTAAGGTTACCCTGCATTAAATAATGATAGTTTTGCTTATTTAAAGTAAGTATTGGTGCGCTACCCCAGGGTCAATGACATCAGAAAGGGAAACCAAAACTTGCCACTGCTATGAGATACAAAAGGTTTTCATTTTGAAATCACAAATAAAAAACATGGAGGACTGACACCCCGAAAATATTTCACACACCACCAAAGCATCACTCTATTAAACCTGCATATAGAGGGCCCATAAAGACCAAATAAACCTTTTATCTACGGCCGGGGACCAAGTGCTCAAATACTCATATTACAGTTCTATACACAATGCATACGTAAAATGGGGTGACGTTTACCAAATCGTTACAACCTGAACTCACAAATAATGATACGCAAAGAGCAACCGACAGGGAGGGAAGAGAAGGGAAATGTGATCTATACAAGACTCTGTTCCCGTTTGCTGTTCCTTGTGACTGTAGTTGTGTTTTTGTTCTATTTGAGTTTTGTCGTTTCACTGCTTGTGCTAGCTTGTGGGTCTTGGTGGGGTTTGTAGTTTCCTGTTTGCTGTGTAACAATAAACTGTGTGCATAACCTCATCCAGTGTGGTCACACTAATTTGGTCTGCCTGCGTGGGTACCTGCATGCGGTGTGGGGACACCTGTGCCCGGGACCCTGACAATTATGCTGAACATTATATGTTCAGACTGTCCCGCCCTCTCTCTGTCATTATTGAAGGTCTCTATTACTCCATATTACAGGACGGCCTCCTAGATGTCCGGATCTCTGGATCACCATCAATGACACATGTTATCTCTTCTCTGAGATCCAGAAGTCCCGTACAGAAAGTGCTAAAGACTGTGAGGAACGCGGCTCCAGCTTGGCCACTGTGAAGGAGGAAACCATACGGGTCAGTGTCGGGGTCACAGGGTGTGGGGTGGGGAGGAGAGCAGTTGGTGGGACATATATCGGGCTCCTGTAGAGGAATCACTCTGCCACTTAAATTGAAGGTCCTAAGCCTGTTCTGCAGGGGGACCCGATCCATCAATGTGACGAGTGTCAGAATTCCACTCTATGGTGGAGCTACAAACTGACACAGGACAGACAGAGGAGGATGTGATGAGATGAGACTTCTCCATGACATGAATTTCTAAGCCCTGCACTCCATGTTTATATAATATATTCCATATGTCCAGAAACCTCAAGAGACACGGCTGCACTCTGGAGCGAGTGTGGCGTGAAACTGGGTCTCTGCAAGACTTCACCCTGTACAAAGCTGGCCTCCTAAAATATAACTCCTCCCTCCTAAAATATAACTCCTCCCTCCTAAAATATAACTCCTCCCTCCATGCTGCCAAACAGACTTATTTCGTCTCTCTCATTATCACACTCTCATCCAGACCTCGTCAACTGTTTTCTACTTTTAACTCTTTACTATGTCCCCCGCCCCTCCCCCCCACCACCCGCTAACTCACTCACTGCCCAGGACATTGCCATTCATTTCAAAAACAAAATACATGCAATCCGAGGCGAAATGGCCGCTGTGCAGTCACCTTCCCCTATCCTACGCTCTCTGACTCACATCTTTAATCTTTCCCTCTCTACTGGAATCTTTCCATCCCCTCTGAAACATGCCCTGGTCACCCCAATACCCAAAAACCTTCACTGGACCCTACGGACCTCAACAATCTCAGACCAATCTCCTTACACCCATTCACCTCCAAACTCCTTCAATGCCTCGTCTACAATCGCCTGAGCCGCCACCTCGCTGATAACAATCTCATTGATCCCTTACAGTCCGGCTTTCGCCCCCCAACACTCCACTGACTCCGCCCTCCTAAAAAATCCGAGGTGAAATGGCCACTGTGCAGTCACCTTCCCCTATCCATGTGCCCTGTTCCCTCACCACTACTTTGTTCACCTTCTTACTCTATCCTACGCTCTCTGACTCACATCTTTAATCTTTCCCTCTCTACTAAAACATGCCCTGGTCACCCCAATACCCAAAAAACCTTCACTGGACCCTACGGACCTCAACAATCTCAGACCAATCTCCTTACTCCCATTCACCTCCAAACTCCTTCAATGCCTCGCCTACAATTGCCTGAGCCGCCACCTCGCTGATAACAATCTCATTGATCCCTTACAGTCCGGCTTTCGCCCCCCAACACTCCACTGACTCCGCCCTCCTAAAACTCACTAATGACTTACTAACTGCTAAAAACAATGGCCACTACTCCTTACTCTGACCACCCGCTACTCCTTACTCTGACCACCCGCTACTCCTTACTCTGACCACCCGCTACTCCTTACTCTGA
>NW_017308532.1:161001-172159 GCF_000935625.1 Nanorana parkeri
CTGTTCCTTGTGACTGTAGTTGTGTTTTTGTTCTATTTGAGTTTTGTCGTTTCACTGCTTGTGCTAGCTTGTGGGTCTTGGTGGGGTTTGTAGTTTCCTGTTTGCTGTGTAACAATAAACTGTGTGCATAACCTCATCCAGTGTGGTCACACTAATTTGGTCTGCCTGCGTGGGTACCTGCATGCGGTGTGGGGACACCTGTGCCCGGGACCCTGACAATTATGCTGAACATTATATGTTCAGACTGTCCCGCCCTCTCTCCGTCATTATTGAAGGTCTCTATTACTCCATATTACAGGACGGCCTCCTAGATGTCCGGATCTCTGGATCACCATCAATGACACATGTTATCTCTTCTCTGAGATCCAGAAGTCCCGTACAGAAAGTGCTAAAGACTGTGAGGAACGCGGCTCCAGCTTGGCCACTGTGAAGGAGGAAACCATACGGGTCAGTGTCGGGGTCACAGGGTGTGGGGTGGGGAGGAGAGCAGTTGGTGGGACATATATCGGGCTCCTGTATAGGAATCACTCTCCCGCTTAGATTGGGGGTTCTAAGCCTGTTCTGCAGGGGGACCCGATCCATCAATGTGACGAGTGTCAGAATCCCGCTCTATGGTGGAGCTACAAACTGACACAGGACAGACAGAGGAGGATGTGATGAGATGAGACTTCTCCATGACATGAAGTTCTAAGTCCTGCAATCCATGTTTATATAATATATTCCATATGTCCAGAAACCTCAAGAGACACGGCTGCACTCTGGAGCGAGTGTGGCGTGAAACTGGGTCTCTGCAAGACTTCACCCTGTACAAAGCTGGCCTCCTAAAATATAACTCCTCCCTCCTAAAATATAACTCCTCCCTCCTAAAATATAACTCCTCCCTCCATGCTGCCAAACAGACTTATTTCGTCTCTCTCATTATCACACTCTCATCCAGACCTCGTCAACTGTTTTCTACTTTTAACTCTTTACTATGTCCCCCGCCCCTCCCCCCCACCACCCGCTAACTCACTCACTGCCCAGGACATTGCCATTCATTTCAAAAACAAAATACATGCAATCCGAGGCGAAATGGCCGCTGTGCAGTCACCTTCCCCTATCCTACGCTCTCTGACTCACATCTTTAATCTTTCCCTCTCTACTGGAATCTTTCCATCCCCTCTGAAACATGCCCTGGTCACCCCAATACCCAAAAACCTTCACTGGACCCTACGGACCTCAACAATCTCAGACCAATCTCCTTACACCCATTCACCTCCAAACTCCTTCAATGCCTCGTCTACAATCGCCTGAGCCGCCACCTCGCTGATAACAATCTCATTGATCCCTTACAGTCCGGCTTTCGCCCCCCAACACTCCACTGACTCCGCCCTCCTAAAACTCACTAATGACTTACTAACAGCTAAAACCAATGGCCACTACTCCTTACTCTGACCACCCGCTACTCCTTACTCTGACCACCCGCTACTCCTTACTCTGACCACCCGCTACTCCTTACTCTGACCACCCGCTACTCCTTACTCTGACCACCCGCTACTCCTTACTCTGACCTCCCGCTACTCCTTACTCTGAACACCCGCTACTCCTTACTCTGACCACCCGCTACTCCTTGCTCTGACCACCCGCTACTCCTTGCTCTGACCACCCGCTACTCCTTGCTCTGACCCCTCGCTACTCCTTACTCTGACCCCCCGCTACTCCTTACTCTGACCCCCCGCTACTCCTTACTCTTGCTATTAGACCTTTCTGCTGCTTTTGACACAGTTGACCACCTGCTCCTCCTCAGAAAACTCCACGCGCTTGGCCTACAAGACTCGGCTCTCTCGTGGTTCTCCTCCTACCTGTCTAGGCGCTCCTTCAGTGTCACCTACAAATCTAACTCCTCCCCTCCTCTTCCTGTAGGGGTCCCCCAAGGCTCTGTCCTTGGACCCCTTCTCTTCTCTATCTACACCTCCTCTCTTGGTCAGCGGATCACCTCACATGGCTTCCAATACCATCTTTATGCCGATGACACTCAAATTTATCTTTCCACTCCACAACTCTCCCCCTCACCAAACCTCCCCTCATTCCAAGGTGCTAGGTGTCATCCTTGACTCGGACCTTACCTTTCTTCCCCACATCCAATCACTATCCAAATCATGCCGCCTTCACCTTCGTAACATCTCCAAAATACGCCCCTTCCTCACCAATGACACCGCAAAATTACTCATACACTCCCTTGTTATCTCTCGTCTTCACCATTGTAATTCCCTCCTCATTGGCCGACCTCTATACAGGCTCCTCCCCCCTTCAGTCTATCATGAATGCAGCTGCTAGACTCATTCACCTAACCAACCGCTCAGTGTCTGCAACCCCCCTCTGTCAATTCCCCCACTGGCTTCCAATTGCCCAAATGATACAATTCTAAATATTAACGCTCCTCCCAAGATCTCCTGCTCTCTAGCTCCTTTGCCAACTCCTCCCATGCTCGCCTCCAGGACTTCTCTAGAGTATCTCCTATCCAATGGAACTCTCTACCCCCAACCTGTCCATCTATCTCCCACTCTGACTGCCTTTAGGCGATCCCTTAAGACTCATCTCTTCAGGGAAGCTGATCCCACCTCAACCTAACCGCTCAACAATTCATCCCCACACAGCTCCCTCCTCATGTATCACTTCCCCCTCCTCTTTTAGATTGTAAGCCCTCAGGGGCAGGGCCCTCCTTACCATCTTGTCCGGAATTGTATTGTGATTTGTAATGTCTTCCCTATATTGTAAAGAGCCCATATGAGAGATAATGGGGGATTCTGGGAAAGAGACCCTGTCACCAGACCATTCATTTCATTAGCAGTCTTCCCATTATATTATATGAGCATTTAACATATTTTAAGCATTTTATTGACCTGTAAATACCTCTGTTGTGTAGACATCTAAATGTGAATGGGGAATTCTAGTGTAGCGCTACCCCCGTAGGAGCCGCTAGTGTAACAGGTCTTTCTGTCCCCTCTGCACCAATGTACCGCCCAATTGATGGATCCACAGCACACCAACACACCTTTGTAGAGTTTTTGTAAAGGATTTAATGGCTGGATAACACAAAACAAGTCTCTTAATAACGTACCAATCGCACGCTATACAATAAATGGAAGATCAATGCACTCTGACATCCAGTGACCGCGGCTATCTATTGCCTATACAGAGATCTGTGACGTCAGACTGTCTCAGGAGTAAATCTAGGAGTAGAGGAATCAAACAATAATATCTCCCTTTGGAAGTATCACACCCCTCTAGACTACTGGCCAGTAGTAATGTCCTAGGCTAGCCAACGTTGGGGCCCATACTGTGTAGCAGATGTGTAAAAGGACATTGTCACATTGGCCCATAGGCCTCTCACCACTCCCAGGGTTGTCCTGCACAAGATGATGTCTTTCAGCAGCTGTATAGACGTCCCTCTTTCGGCGGAACGACACTTAGGAAGGAGATGAGGTCATCTAGGGTCTCCTGCAGCTCATCACCACTTGTCTAGGGTTTCTTGGAGCACCTCACCGCACGTCTGGGGTCATCTAAAGCTTCCGGTAACGATCTCCACTTGATTCCGCTCGCTCTGCTGGGCTGGCTGGGTCACTCCAGTGGCTGGATCAGCCACACAGCCAGGCCGTAATATCCCCGCCGATCACTAGGCCTCTGTTCAGGCGCCCGATCTCAGTCTCTTCGTCTCAAGCATGGCAGCACAGAGCCTGTGTGTCTCTGTCTATCAGGGGCGACCACACACCCCGCTACAGGCAGTCTTAACTCACACGGTCTCACATCGATCCGGACACTTCAGGTCCTGGTTGCAGACTGAGCGCGCTCAGCCCTCCCAGTCCATAGCCATCCCCCTCCCTCTCGCACAGTAGCCTGGGAGTTGCAGTTCTCCAGGTCCTTTAAGCAGTGTATCCATATCTGCTCTGCAATCCCCATAAATCTCCGCCTTTCTTTACACACCGAGGCAATTAACTGTTGGCAGTCAGAAATAGCGATCTACACAGTAGCACATATATTCATCTATATAGGGGCTACACTAGAAAAGCCTTCCAAGCCTTATAGCTTTGTATCTCCATCTGGAGAATTGTTGGCTGGAAGCAGTGGAAGGTGAGGGGATGACAGACGAGTAGACAGCTAATTTTCTGTTGTATGTTCTCCAGAGACTGGTGACCATCACAGGAAAGGAATTCTGGGTCGGATTAACCCGATATTACAATCATGGTGAAACGTGGACAGGAAGATGGGCAGATGGCAGCACGGAGTAAGTATCACTTTAAGACTTTATTTTCTCCTGAGAAGCAGATACACTGGGGGGAATTATCAAAAGTGGAGCAGACAGAATTTGGAGTAGTTGCCCATGGCAACCAATCAGCTTCTCTCTTCAGTCTGTTCAGTTAAGATTTGAAAATGAACGAGAGAAGCTGATTGGTTGTTATGTTCAGCTGCTCCAGATTTTGTCTGCTCCACTTTTGATATTTTCCCCTCAAAATGTTTCAGGAGAATATCTTTGCAGGATGCCATTCTTCTGCTTCTTCCTCTATAAACATTTGCACACCCTGTGATTGGATGACAGTACTGATGTTTCTTTATCTTTACTGAGTCCTGAGAGCCAATGAGAAACAAACAAGTACAGAAGACTGTTATCATTTCCTGTTAGCAGGCAGGAAGTATGGCAGATCTTCTATGGGAGTCCTCCTCTGGCACCTCATGAATCCTCCTGTGGTAACTTTCCTATGGCAGTCCCCTCTCATATGGAAGTCAGACCTCCCTCATGGTGACAATGCATCTTTGTATGTTGCATTAGGTGTAGTTGGCTTCCTCAGGAACCAATACAGCCCCGCCCCTGAGGAACCTCACACTTCCATTGTTATCTGTACTTAGTCTTTCAGCTCCCTCCATTGACCAGAACCAGCAACCCATCTGAAACACTGCAGTCACATTCTCCCCTAATAGGACTGGACATGTCATATCTGTGCAGTGCCCTCTATGGTACCCAATCACCAGCCACTCCAGTGTGCACCAAACCCAACTACATAAGTGGAGATCTATGTACATATTTTCTCCATGGTCCCCTCACTCCCCTTCCTTTTACTTCTCAGCAGCAATGACTATGGGAATTCTCTTATCCAATGTTATCTCTTATCTAGGACTGTCAGTGAAGGGACTGGAAGCTGTGCCAAGCTCGGATCACGTCTGATACTGGAGAGCCAATATAAAAAACTGCACTGGATCTGTGATAGAAAAGCTGTGTGACCGCACTGATCCCTCTGTGATTGTTGGGAAAAGACGGATGTATTCTCTATTGCCCCCATTATACATACACTGATCCCTGTAATCTTATAGGAAACGTTTCCCACAACGACCCCAACTGAGAGTGTTTGTAGTCATTTATAATGGAATATATCTATGGGGGGGGGAGGGGAGAAAAATTATACAAGAAATAAAGGATACAAATAAAATATCAGAGACATGACCTCCCTTCCCTGTACACCTTCCATAGTACATATGATTTCCACCAAGAGAACCTGTGATGGTAGAGATGTGGGAGATTCCTGTGTGCTAATTTTTCAAGATAAAAGCTCCAGAAGTGTCATCCTGATCCGGGACCATCTAATAAGACAGTGACACAGAGCCAGTGTGCAGGATGGGAGATCAGACATTTCAGCCTTCACCTGACTCCATGCTTATTCCAATTAAATGACTCCACAAGTAGTGAAGGGAGGACAATGATGACAACTCGGGGTCTATACTCATTAGTACCACTTCCCATTCTCATTGGTCCAGCACTATCTCACACCTACCAGATATTTCTGGCCTGACAGGTTTACTTTAAAGTGACATTAAACCCTCAGATTTTTTAACATAAACCAATACTGTAATGTGTGCCTTACTGTAATCCATGGTTGTTTCCCTTCTCTTTGCTGCTCTTCCTTTTAAATCCTCATGTCTTCTCATGCTGGGGGAGAACTTCCCTTTGCAGCTGAGTGCCTCTTCCTGTAGTGCTGGCTCAGGTTGTGAACCTGCACACAGACACCATGTATCCATTCCAGAGACAAGGCAGTCTGCTGCAAAACAGAAGTTCACTCCCAGCATGAGAAGAGATAAGGATTTAAAAGGAAGAGCAGCAAAGAGAAGGGAAGCAACCATGGCTTACAGTAAGAAGCACATTACAGCATTGTTTTATGTTACAAAATCTGAGAGTTTAATGTCACTTTAAGGCAAAGTCTGAGCTTCACAGATCATCTGCCCAAGCAGTGGGTTGGAGTCAGACCTCCCTCGTGTGTACAATGTATCTTTGTATATAGCATTAGATGTAGTTGGCTCCCTGAGGAACCAATACAGCCCCGCCCCTGAGGAACCTCACACTTCCATTGTTATCTGAACTCAGCCTTACAGCTCCCTCCATTGACCAGAGCTGACAGACGTCCATACACCCGGTGGGAAGGGATCGGGAACTGTACATTTTTATGTCAATTTTATTTCAGGTTACAATGTTATAATTTGATCTGTTATATTTTTTATTTTGATGTTTAAAATGTTGATAATAAAATACACATTTAATAAAGTATTCTTCCATGACTCTGTGTTTGCTGAGCACGCTGAGATCTCAGATAGGATGGCCGGGCCTTACCTGACTCTTAGACTGACTGTACTGAACATGCCGGGATCATATGAGCGAGGAGTCTGTCCTTCCTCTGACATTCTCCATGTGTGTGTGCTATGTATAGACCAGAATAGCGGGAGGTGCAACTTACACAGGAGGAGGGGACGGAGGAGGAGCAGAACATGGATAGCAGAGAGGACGGGGGAGGAGGGGACGGGGGAGGAGCAGACTGGGGATAGAGGAGAGGAAGGAGTGCAGGAGGAATACATAGGCTGCCATTGCTGGCCTCCTATTGGAAATGCTAGTTGTCTGGGTGTCAGCGATACTTCTGCTCTGACTCCATGTCATGCCAAAGATCCCTATAAACCATAAGAATGGGGATGTCCTTCTAAAGTGAACCTGTACTCCATGTTGATGTCCTAAATAAGAGGACAAATTGCACAACACGTTTATTATCCAAAAAATATTTACTCTGAGCCCCTGTTTGATTTAATTTCCCTTCAGTACAGAGTCCTAATGTTCCTCATCCATTAACTACCACCCCCATGTCCAATGAGAGCTCTCTCACTAACCAATAGACAATGATAAGATGGTTGGGGTGTCTACTCAAATACAATGTAAGCCTCTTCTATTAAGAACCAACAGCTATGATGGACTGGCACCACTGTAGGTATCTTGGGGCTCTGCTGGGTATATGAAGAAATAGACACGCCCATAATGTAAATGGGAATATCTTTATCTACCAATGGGCAGCAATAAAAAAATAGCCTCAATGAGCCTCTAGGAAGTCCCAGATCACAAATATGAGAGGTTCCTGGAGGTTGGCCTTAGAATTCACGGCTCTTCAGATGGAGAGGAAGGTGAAGAAAACCTCCGGAGACATTTCTGGTCAGTTATATCTCAGAAGGAAAAGAGAATTCCTTCCCAACTCCACATATAGTAATTTGTTCCCACCGGGGATCACATGTACCACTGGACCGCAGCTACAGAATATGTGGAAATACCACCAATGGGGCTGGAGGTAACATCATGTATAAAAGTCTTCTTTCTTCATTTCTCTTCCCTTCCTTTAGTCTTCATCTCTTCTTCCACTTTGTTTTCTAGTTTATCTTCCATTTAGGTGCTGATGTTACATGCATTCAGATGGGGCGCCAGTGAAGAGAATACTGCCTGACTCCGGGCCAGGACTGCTCGTACCCGGAGATATACACATACATAAACACGTCCTATACACACACCAGATATCAATGAATGTAGAGCCCAAAACCACTATATGTAATGCTCGTCCTGGTACCATAAGTCACAAACCTTAGCCAGCGGCTGTATCTTCTACCTGTAGCAGCCCCAGTTCCCATAAGACAAGCAGACCCTCGATTCTCCATTTACCTTCTCTGTCCTCTTTGCACCTCTGATCTAGGAAGAGGAACCTTCAGAGGACACATTTTACAGGGTAGATGGTACATTCCTCACCCATATGTTCTGGTCTTCCAGGCAATGTTGTCTATCCATCAGACAAGGGTACATCTCCTTCCCCCTGTACAGCCATGTGTGCAATCAGATGGGACAGCAACAAAGAGTAAACTGCCTGACCTACGTCTTGTCATAGACTGCTTGTGCACTGACAGGTCCTCATACATGAACCTTTACACCTCCTATATATAAATAATACATATATAAATCTAGGGATGCCTGGAGAAGGTAAGTACCCCAAATCAACTAATACAAGTTCAATTTCCATAAGAATGAAAGCCGAAGGTAGAAACCCATAGGCACTGGAGATGGTGTGACCACAGTCCATATGAAATAGGGTTAGCAGATCTCTGTTCCCTAATCGTCCTCTGGCTAGCCCCACTTTGGAATAAATCCTTGGATATCCATGGATAATAGGACTAACTGGTGTATACCTAACTTTTATTTTTAGTGGATAGAGGGGTGTTGTTAATATAAGTGATATAATGTGAAGTGGTTTTCACTGATAATTCTAAATGGCTTTCAAACACACCAAGGCAACGGACCTACACAACAAAGCTAATGGGCTGCTTGACACAATGTGTTGACATGCAGCTGTAAACATGCATGCGGTAACTGCACGGACATCACTGTATGATCTTCTAGAATGGATCAAGGATCATGTATGCATCTGTGTGCTATGTATGGCCACAGTACAAGTGCACCATATCACTTGTACTATGAAATTATCCCCATTGTCTCTAATATACGTCACACTCTTGTTCTTACTGTCCCCGTACACGGCTGACCACAGTTTGTAGGTACAGAGGAGGTCTCACTACCTCTTCCCCTCCGGATGCAAGGACCACGGAACATCATATGAGAGCAGAGACAACATGGAGGAGGACGGAAAGTCTGCCTGGAGGAGCGCTCAGAAAGCAGGTAACCCGGGAGGGATGGGGAGACATAAGGAGGGACATTTATTACAGCAGCTGAAGCTCCAATCATCAGTTTGCATGAGCATTGTGTGTGGAAGTATGTGAGCAATTATCTTTGGTTCTGTTTTGGAACTAAAGCGACAGATGTAGTTTTGCGTGAATGTCCCACCAAATACTGAGTGTCCGCCTCCTTTCTCCAACATGCCGGGTACAATGATTCAGCATTAAAATGTAACCTCAGAGCAATGGATGGAGCAATGATCGGCTGCAACCCCCGAGAAACCAATCACAGAGCAGCTTCTAGGAGGTTGATGTAGACTATGAAAATGTTTCTGGGACACAGAGCCGTCTCTGCTCCTTGTACTGCGCTACCACCATGATTCTACAGATGGGGCTAACTAACATAAGTCTTCTGTGTATATATACATTAAACAAACCTTAGCCAGCGGCTGTATCTTCTACCTGTAGCAGCCCCAGTTCCCATAAGACAAGCAGACCCTCGATTCTCCATTTACCTTCTCTGTCCTCTTTGCACCTCTGATCTAGGAAGAGGAACCTTCAGAGGACACATTTTACAGGGTAGATGGTACATTCCTCACCCATATGTTCTGGTCTTCCAGGCAATGTTGTCTATCCATCAGACAAGGGTACATCTCCTTCCCCCTGTACAGCCATGTGTGCAATCAGATGGGACAGCAACAAAGAGTAAACTGCCTGACCTACGTCTTGTCATAGACTGCTTGTGCACTGACAGGTCCTCATACATGAACCTTTACACCTCCTATATATAAATAATACATATATAAATCTAGGGATGCCTGGAGAAGGTAAGTACCCCAAATCAACTAATACAAGTTCAATTTCCATAAGAATGAAAGCCGAAGGTAGAAACCCATAGGCACTGGAGATGGTGTGACCACAGTCCATATGAAATAGGGTTAGCAGATCTCTGTTCCCTAATCGTCCTCTGGCTAGCCCCACTTTGGAATAAATCCTTGGATATCCATGGATAATAGGACTAACTGGTGTATACCTAACTTTTATTTTTAGTGGATAGAGGGGTGTTGTTAATATAAGTGATATAATGTGAAGTGGTTTTCACTGATAATTCTAAATGGCTTTCAAACACACCAAGGCAACGGACCTACACAACAAAGCTAATGGGCTGCTTGACACAATGTGTTGACATGCAGCTGTAAACATGCATGCGGTAACTGCACGGACATCACTGTATGATCTTCTAGAATGGATCAAGGATCATGTATGCATCTGTGTGCTATGTATGGCCACAGTACAAGTGCACCATATCACTTGTACTATGAAATTATCCCCATTGTCTCTAATATACGTCACACTCTTGTTCTTACTGTCCCCGTACACGGCTGACCACAGTTTGTAGGTACAGAGGAGGTCTCACTACCTCTTCCCCTCCGGATGCAAGGACCACGGAACATCATATGAGAGCAGAGACAACATGGAGGAGGACGGAAAGTCTGCCTGGAGGAGCGCTCAGAAAGCAGGTAACCCGGGAGGGATGGGGAGACATAAGGAGGGACATTTATTACAGCAGCTGAAGCTCCAATCATCAGTTTGCATGAGCATTGTGTGTGGAAGTATGTGAGCAATTATCTTTGGTTCTGTTTTGGAACTAAAGCGACAGATGTAGTTTTGCGTGAATGTCCCACCAAATACTGAGTGTCCGCCTCCTTTCTCCAACATGCCGGGTACAATGATTCAGCATTAAAATGTAACCTCAGAGCAATGGATGGAGCAATGATCGGCTGCAACCCCCGAGAAACCAATCACAGAGCAGCTTCTAGGAGGTTGATGTAGACTATGAAAATGTTTCTGGGACACAGAGCCGTCTCTGCTCCTTGTACTGCGCTACCACCATGATTCTACAGATGGGGCTAACTAACATAAGTCTTCTGTGTATATATACATTAAGCAAGGTGATAGTTGCTTTTAGCTGCCTCAACATGTTTCACCGCATTGGCAGCTTCCTCAAGAGGACTTCAATCCTAAAAAAAAACTGTTTAACATATTCCAAACATTAGTCTCCAAAGTAAGATGAGCATCAAACATGGACACTCTACATTAGAATAGTAATAACATAGGTAACAATCATAAAGAACCTGCAACTTTAGTAGAAAAAACAACAGAA
>NW_017308532.1:172233-178581 GCF_000935625.1 Nanorana parkeri
GGGCACCGCAGAGGGAATCAGAAGAAGAAGGGGGAGGATAAAAGGACAAAACAATTCCAAACCGCCCCAAATGCAAGACTGGAGAAGCAAAATCTATATAGTATATAAGTATAAGTATGTATGCATATGTGTAATCATATGATAAAATGATATTATAGTAGTGTAGCCATAATAGAAAAGATTATACCATTCTTACTACCTAACTACCAAACTCCTTTCGCACATTTCTTCTAACCCATCACCATCAAGCTCCCCCAGACATAGCCTGGGTACTCGCATGACAAGAAATCCACTGATAATATATCCCCTAAGCTACTGAGAAGTGCACATCCAAACGCTTTCCTTGTCTATTCTGTAATCCGCCATGGTAGATATTCCTAAATTCCTGGATCCGACCCGTGCATGTAATACTGTCAACTACATTGATGCAACGTGAATGTTACATGCTTTAACTTGTCATTTTATTGTCATTCTATTGCTCCTTACCTTAAATAAAAATATTTGAGAAAAAAAAAAAGATGATAAATGAATGTTGTGTGAGGTGAATGTCGGTATAGTTGTTCATAGCCTTACATGAAAGACACACGTTGTCAGTAATACCTTATGACATAATTTATCCTATTGGGGGGCAGTGAATAAATGTATATGTGTATAGGTAATAAGGACTAAATAAAGCGCTTTACAAAATAGTGGAGACAGTACAGTTACAATACAGTTTCAGTACAATACAGTTGGGAGGGCCCAGCTAATGGGAGCTTACAATCTAGTAGGAGGGGTAAGTGATACAAAAGGTAATCATTGTTTGGATTGAGTTATTGGAGGAAGTAAAAGGCAGTTATGGTGAGATGAGATCGGCTTCCCTGAAGAGATTGGATTTTAAGGATCGCCTAAAAGGTGGGCAGTGTAGGAGATAGGCGGACAGAATGGAGTAAGGAGTTCCAGAGGATGGGGGACACTCTGGAGAAGTCCTGGAGGTGAGCGGGACAGGAGGAAATTAGAGAGCAGGAGGTCGGTTTGGGTGATATTTTGAGATGAGGTGGGTGATGTAGGTTGGCGCGGAGTTGTAGATGGCTTTGTAGGTTATTGTAAGTATTTTTAATTTTATACATTGGGGAAGTGGGAGCCAGTGGAGGGATTGGCAGAGAGGAGCGAGGGATGGGAACCAGTGGAGGGATTGGCAGAGGGGGGCGAGGGATGGGAACCAGTGGAGGGATTGGCAGAGAGGAGCGAGGGATGGGAACCAGTGCAGGGATTGGCAGAGAGGGGCGAGGGATGGGAACCAGTGGAGGGATTGGCAGAGAGGAGCGAGGGATGGGAACCAGTGCAGGGATTGGCAGAGAGGAGCGAGGGATGGGAACCAGTGGAGGGATTGGCAGAGGGGGGCGAGGGATGGGAACCAGTGGAGGGATTGGCAGAGAGGAGCGAGGGATGGGAACCAGTGGAGGGATTGGCAGAGAGGAGCGAGGGATGGGAACCAGTGGAGGGATTGGCAGAGAGGGGCGAGGGATGGGAACCAGTGGAGGGATTGGCAGAGAGGAGCGAGGGATGGGAACCAGTGGAGGGATTGGCAGAGAGGAGCGAGGGATGGGAACCAGTGGAGGGATTGGCAGAGAGGAGCGAGGGATGGGAACCAGTGGAGGGATTGGCAGAGAGGAGCGAGGGATGGGAACCAGTGGAGGGATTGGCAGAGAGGAGCGAGGGATGGGAACCAGTGGAGGGATTGGCAGAGAGGAGCGAGGGATGGGAACCAGTGGAGGGATTGGCAGAGAGGAGCGAGGGATGGGAACCAGTGGAGGGATTGGCAGAGGGGGGCGAGGGATGGGAACCAGTGGAGGGATTGGCAGAGAGGGGCGAGGGATGGGAACCAGTGCAGGGATTGGCAGAGAGGAGCGAGGGATGGGAACCAGTGGAGGGATTGGCAGAGGGGGGCGAGGGATGGGAACCAGTGTAGGGATTGGCAGAGAGGGGCGGCAGACACTGAACGGTTGGTAAGGTGGATGAGTCTGGCAGCAGCATTCATGATGGACTGAAGGCGAGGAGCCTGTTTAGTGGTAGGCCAACAAGGAGGGAGTTGCAGTAGTTGGGGGGAGAGATTACAAGGGGACAGTCATTTTGGTGTCACCCCCTCTGAAAAGTCGGGCGCTCGGTCATGGACCGAACGCTCAACAGTATCAGGGGAGAGAGGGGACCCGGCGGCATACCTTATCCCGCCGGGTGACTATCCCCTCCTCTCTCTGCCGGCGTCCTTAACCAAGATGGCCACCGGCAGGTATCCCGAAGAGTGAAGAGTGAAGCGTGTGCGCGATTACGTCATTGCGATTGCGCGGTGGCGAGTCGGTGGGGTGACACCCGGTAACCGTCTCGGGTGTCACCCAGCCTCGGGATGCCCCTGCTCAGAGTCAAGGATTACTCCGAGTACCCTGGCTTGATGGGAGGGGTAGATTGTAGTGCTGTTAATTCTGATGGGGAAGTTGGGGTTGTCACTGTAAAACAAGTCGTGTTCGCATGACAAACCTCGGCTGCATCTGATATAAACATGTACATAAGTGAATAGAGGAGAAAGAGTCACATTTGTGGGAATCTTTCCAACTGGTATTTATATTGGGGGGTGTTAGATAAGTGATGTAAAGTGAATTGGTGAAAATACACAACACTGCACGTGAGCACTAAAAAACAAAAGTGAGACAAGGGGAAGAAACAGACCAACCCCCCCAATAGTACCTGTGGAAACAAAAAGCCCCCCTCAGTATTTCAATTACCTGCAGGTAGTCCAAAACACAAACCTCTCCGATGCCATTGCTCGTCGGCTATGACACCTGCTTTAAATATGCTTCCCTCATCATCATGCGACACCACCCCACCCCCCATAATGAGAGGCAGGTGTGCTGCATGCTGTGGGACGCTAACCCCCTGTCCACATAGGCAAATAATGTGCCCAGTACGGGGGTTGGGGGGAGGATACATCAGGCAGAGAATTGCATCCACAGTTGAGATCCATAAAATACATATTTTTTGCCACAGTGTTACACATCCCTGATGAACGGGGCAGTTCTGGGCCCCAAAACACATTGCCTGAACCTACTGATCTTGGTGAAACAACTTCATTTGGGATAAGCAATTTTGGACTCTATCCTCTTGGTGTACTGCTCCTGTTCATCTTTATGTATTTCTTGAATTCCCAGAATCTGATAATGAGAGTGCAAACACTGGATCCAGCCCTCTACATGGGGCCAATAATAGGCGTATGGTCCAGGAATCCCCTGTGTATGACAATGTGGTCCCAGCATCATGCAACAACACTCCTACAACATTTGTCTCTCATCATGTGACCCCAGCATCATCCAGAAAGAAGCATGTAGCCCATGGAGCATTCTGCTGTGGTTGTCTGGCCCCGGCCCTGCTCATGGTGATTCTGTTGACGTGTGTCACTCTACAGTCAGTGCTGATATTTCTCCAAGTAACAGGTAAAAGACTCCTCAGGGGTGGGGCTGGTTGTACATACTAAAAACATTAGAGTAATAATGGGTGTAGAGATCCCGAGTTGTAGAAGATAACTCTGTCCAGGAAGACGGGCGGCTTCTGGGTATTTATGGCTCTTTCTAGCAATTGTTTATTCTCACAGCCGGTTCCAGGTCTCCATACTTCTTGTTGCCCCTGTTTTGAAGACCAGAATTTCCCTGTATGGGAGGGCTTAGTAAATCTCATGTTTGCACAAATATTTAGGTTGGGTGAACATTTTGGACGGGCCATGGTCAAAATAATCAGTTTTGTCTCCTGGGGTTCCGTTACTTCAGACCAGCACCAGGACTAATGATCACTGTGACCGAACCGCACCGTGCAGCATTT
Organism: Nanorana parkeri; assembly: GCF_000935625.1. Taxonomy (NCBI): domain Eukaryota; kingdom Metazoa; phylum Chordata; class Amphibia; order Anura; family Dicroglossidae; genus Nanorana; species Nanorana parkeri. The sequence goes on from NW_017308532.1 coordinate 176,080, forward strand.
TGTATCAGATGGATAACAGTTGTTTAGAAAAACAACAACAAATGTTTATTGCGCCGTATATTTACTGCGTGTCAGGAGTCGCTCTTTAACATGAATGTATCACAGGAATAACAAGAGAAGCCACAAGAGACGACCGCGTCACCGGAAACAGTTCCCATCAGTCAGATCAGACGCAACCCATCCAAGGGAATACAGATCTCCATCATCACTGATGTGAAATTATATAAAAGTTCGCGCTGAGAGTATAAAACAATGTTATACTTAGAAAATAAATGACAAGTTGCTGTACTCAGTGTATAAAAACACCAGTGAATGTGAATAATCAGTCTAACATCGGTAGTTTGTAAACTGCTAGAGGGCATAATAAAGGATTATCTGGTAGAATCTGTTCTGGAAAACGGGATAGTTAATGACAATCAGCACGGGTTCAGGAAAGACCGTTCCTGCCTGACTAACTTGCTAACTTTTTATGAGGGGGTGAGTAGAGATATGGACGGAGGGAGGCCGGTAGATGCCGGCGTCGGTAAATGGCGTCGGTCCCCATTTTACCAACAGAACCCTCTGGCATTATAGCCCATAACCAATTTGCTAATTCACTCCAATCTAAGGTACTATCTGTGCTCCGATCGCAGGTACTCCGCAGTACCAACCCATCAGTCTGAGGAGACACAGAAGTATCTGGTAGCTGAACCCAAATCCCATCACTCATTTCAGCAAATACATCTGTACCCAGCAGAGCGGCACCATAATTATCTCGGGGAAGCTCTTGCGCCAACCCATTGAGCCCCACTATGGTTTCCCAAGATACTTCTGCTGCAGCCTCCCTGGTCGCAGACAATGTATTTTTACACCGCATATCACAACATGCATCTTTGACAATTTTCAATTCAGAGGCATTACCCTTCTCATCAGCAATACTCTGTACATCAAACACTTGCAACTGCATTTTTAACTCTTGCCTCCCCACTATATAACACATTATGCAGAGGCAAGTCTCTCTCTACAGCGGGTCTCCCAACTGGGTTCACTCCCACTTCACCATGAACAGAGTCATATTCAGTCTCTTTCTTGACTGTATTACCAGTCCCAGCAAACATAACATTGAAGACAGTCTTACCTACCACTGGAGTATACGTAGCCATCTTCCTTTGAGTGCGCCGATGTAGAGACTCCTTAATTTGCTTTTCACCGGCCATTCCACCCGTATGAACATCAGGGGAAACAACAGCAGGCAGCTTATGCTCCTTAGCACCCCCTGCAGGCACAACAGGAAACTTTCCACTGTTGCCTGCCGGGTGATTGCAAACACATTGTCTTCAGAGCCTGATCTTGCAGGCTCCCTCTTATGCCCATCAGGATCTCCAGGGGTACCCCACAGCTCAGGGCATGTCACACACCCATGACCCCATCGGGCACATGCTGCACGCGGTGCTGCACGATCACATGCGTTTCCCTCCTGGGAATTCCTGGCAGGTTGAAACACACCCACAGGTTGAACAAACTGCTGCGCTGCATCTCCACTGCTGCTTTTCACTCCTGGTGGCAACCCTCTCCTGGTTGCTATGGGAGATGGCACTCTCCCATTGAACCCTCTTTCGCTCTCCTGGTTGTACTGGATCCTCTTTCCAGGCATCCTTGCTCGGCTCCACTCCTCTGCAGGCGACCTCCATGGCATGCGGTCAGAAATCCTGCGTTCAACGACATTGCTACCGACAACTGCGCCCCTGCTGAGCATCTGTTCAGCCCCTTGCTCTCTCCGGGCATTCAGAGCGGGCTTCTCTTTAATAGCTGGGGTCAATGCAACCAGATGCTGCTTGCGCCAATTCATGGCAGACGCACAACTTTTTCTGGCACCTGTACAGCCCCCACAGGTGTTGACCGCCAAACTCTTTCAACCATTTTATCACAACAGTCCTTTTTCTTCGATCGCCTCATCCTGACAGACAATCAGTTTAGTGCAATCCACTGCACTTTTGCACACACTGTGTTCCACAGATTTTCTTTTTGAGCACTGTCTCTTTAAGGACTTGCTTTCCTCCTGCAGGCCTTGACTCACCTGCTTTACACAGCAAGCAATCTCAGAAACAGTTCCCCAGAACTCCTTGTCCAGAGACTCCAGACTCTGCCCTTTCAATGTCAGGTCACTGCATTCAACTTCTTCCACTTTCCTGGGTCCTGTACCTTCAAGGCCTCTGGGAGAGCATGGCCGGTACAATAGCGGATCCCACTTCTGACACCACTTGTAACAAGGACACTCCACTGTAGACCGGAGGTGCAAGTAAAATGCAGTTTATTTGCTTTCAAAACGGTAGATAACATGAAATCCAACATAAATAGCTTGCTGTAGCATATAACAGATAAGGGCTCACCAATCCTCGAGTTGTCCCGTACACTCAAGGTGTCCCAGTCTTTTAATAAGTCTCTCTTGCAGCACTGCTGCTCCGGCCTCAATCTTTAGGGCCACTGTCTGGTTCCTCCAGACAACGGCAATAACATGCCAAT
>NW_017308532.1:179411-180059 GCF_000935625.1 Nanorana parkeri
GAAATCCAACATAAATAGCTTGCTGTAGCATATAACAGATAAGGGCTCACCAATCCTCGAGTTGTCCCGTACACTCAAGGTGTCCCAGTCTTTTAATAAGTCTCTCTTGCAGCACTGCTGCTCCGGCCTCAATCTTTAGGGCCACTGTCTGGTTCCTCCAGACAACGGCAATAACATGCCAATATGGTTCCCAAACCCGCAGCTCCCTGCTGCACCGGCCTCCACACTGACTCCGGGGTGGAGCTCTCCTGACTCACAGGTGGGGCCCTGAACACATCCCAGCACACATTTCAAGAGGGATGTACACAGGTGCACAATCAGGTGCTGGTCACCACCAAAGCATGAACCCAGGAATGGAGACTTCTTCCCACCCAGAGCTCTAAGAAATCTCCCGGCTCCAGGATCCCAACTATGATCCAGAAAACCTGGAAAGAACTGAAAAGGCAATTCTCTCCTGGTACCAGTAATGTCTTCCTGGAGCCACTCACCCCCTCTGGCTGAGAACCCTGGGTGACTTTGAGGCCCCCTTACACCGTGGTATTGCCTCACAATGCCACAATATATCAAATAAATCAGACCTCTGTGTGTATATATATATATATTAAGATGAAACTCGAAAAATTAGAATATGGTGCAAAAGTTCATTTA
>NW_017308532.1:181830-182868 GCF_000935625.1 Nanorana parkeri
GAAAAAGAGATTGAGGACACAGAGTTCTCAATCTCTTTTTCCTCAGCCCCAGCACTCAATAAACAGGAGTACTCAGTACAGAGGCTTCCTGTTCATCTACAAACTGAGGAGGCAGAGTACTCTCCGTTGTTATAATTGGACAGTAAGCCTCTGTACTGAGTGCTCCTGTCCATCCAGAAACTGAGTAAGTGATTACTATGTCCCCCTACTTATGAATGAACAGGAAGTGTTGTGTAGCACTTCCTATGCATTCATAACTGTTACAAGCACCCAGTGATCAGTTTGCTCAGTACATGGAAGGATCAGCAAATAGTTTACATATTTGCTGATCCTCTGCTCTCCATCCTGACAGCCGCGCTCGGCATCCTGACTTCTCATGTCACTGCTCTTTCCTTCCCAGCTGGCATCGGGGATTGGAGGGGACACAGAGCTGTGCGCTCTGTGTCCCCTCCAATCCCTGATGCCTGTACGATACAGACGGGGTAGAGCAGAGGGGATCAGAGGGGACACAGACTGCAGCATGCAGCCAAGTTCCAGCAGGGAGGAGAGAGCAGCAGAGCAGTGGCAGTTTCCAACCTGAGCCTTGGCCCCCCTGCTGACCTAATGGGGCCTGGCATGGTAGGGGCAGTTACCCAAATCACTCCAAAAAATGTGGGGTCCACAGCAACTGCCCCCCTGGCCTCTCCATGCTGCACCCCTGACTACAACACTCTATACATTTTGAACATTGCTTCACTAAGCACTCTGTGAATGATATACTCCACACCACTCTGCTCTGTATACTGCGCTGTAAATAATGTATTCCACAATGACCCAGTCTGTATGTTAATGTTGCAAATTACACGAACCACACAACTCCATTCTGTGCTTTCCATTATATACTCCACATCATCAACTCACATACATGTACATTGTGCTTTTCATTATACATTTATTTTCACAATGATTCACTCTGTACATTATTGTTAGGATCCAGAGCGCCTCCAGGGGGTGCTGTAGCCGGTACCTGCAGTTCCTGCGCTCACCTGCAGGTGTCTC
>NW_017308533.1:0-53081 GCF_000935625.1 Nanorana parkeri
TTAAATATTTGGAGTGCTGGTGACCTATTCTTCCAATTGTGCATTTTGCACGGTGCCATCCTTGGAGTTACTGCAAGCACCATCTTTGTTTATTGGCCGGGACTGCTGAAAGGTGTGCGGAGAGTATCCTCACCAATTGCAACCTTTATCATTTATATCACATTGCAAAGACCCTTTTTTTACTTTGATAACATAGAGTTAATGTATCTTCATCAAGGAGAAAAAAAAATAATCCCACTTTGATTCAATGTTCCTTGACAAAAAAATATGAAAACTTTAAAAGGGATGAATACTTTTATAGGCACTGTATTTATATTTCCTAGCTAGCTTCCATGAGCATAAAACATATTATTCCAAGGATAAGGATTGAACCTGTACTGATTTTGAGATTAAGAATAATAAATAAACCCTTACTGACAAGAGTAAGAATAATTAATCTGTACCCATGAAAGGATATTTGTTTTGTTAATTGTATACCTTTTTTTTATTATTTGTACTTAAAAATGTGTTGTAGTACCTAACTCTTGATAAAAAAAATCAATGCACTTTTTTTTAAGAGGCTAATAGAAAATGTATGTAAATTGTTTGAGACATATATTGTAATTTTGCCTTTTTTATGTTCTTTTTAATTTTCAGAGGATGATATGTTTAGTGGAGACAACACCATAGACATGCTTATTGAAGACCAACTGATAAAACATGAAATTGAGCATCTCAGTACCACAGAAGGTCCATTTCCAGCTAGTAAGCCATCAAACTTAAATTATCTTAAAACCAGATCACCAACAGAGCTGTATGATGTATCTACTACAGGAATAGCTTCAACATTATCTTCTTCAAGCAAGAGTTTGGAAGCCACTTTCACAACACTGGAATTAACAGACCAAGCCACCGAAGTTCAGTACACAACAACAGACCAGGTTACTACTCACCAAATTCCAACAACTATGGAGGCTACAACAATTTCACTGACTACAGAAAGTACTAACAATCCAACAGAACTCATAAAACCTTTTCAGGCATCAACACTTGATATTGTCACAGTGGCACCAGTGAGATCAGAACCCATAAAACCTATCCAGGCATCAACACCTGATATGGGCACAGTGGCACCAGTGAGATCAGAACCCATTTTGACAACATCCAAATCAAGGAAAACTACTATTACAAAGCAGAACACTGTTGATGACAAAGAAGATGAAGATGATCTTGGAAAAGTTATTGGTAAGGATAACATATTTTGGTATTTATAGTGCTTTACATATAACTTTCTAGAATACTTTACAACTAATCTCCTTACTAGCATCTTTTAGGATTAAAGTATCAAGGTTTTTTTTTAAATTCTAGTATGAATCAAGTTATTATTAGTTTGTATTGATTCTATAAAAATGATTTGGGTATTTCAGACCTGCCAGGCTGAAATCTGGTAATGGTACATAAATTCACAATCATGATCAATATGTGAATATGGATGATTGAATATTGGGCAACTTAAATATTGGAAAGACCCAGTCACCCAATAGTCAGTGTATTTGAATGTGATGCCTTATGGCTTCATTGATCCTAGAACGTCCATCTTTAGTTTTCCAAACTACACTATTATTTATTTTAAAAGAAGTTGTCATTTATCTTTTCTCAGCCAAAAATGTAGTTTTTAATTCAGCTGCAATTAGATAGAGAAGGTGGGCAAGACTAAACAGTGCTTGCATGTTATCTTGCGGTGTTGTATAAATTGCTTTTTAAAATTATATGTTCCATAAGTACTGTGGGGATTTGTGGACTTATCATAGAGTGGGGAGGACATGCTCCAGTATGTTTGTAGAGGTATTATCCATGTAATTCATTAGTTGTAATTGTCAGCAGCGTTGGGCTCGATGTTCGAGCCGCACGTGAGTTCGACTCGAACATTGGCAGTTTGACCGCCGAATATCCCGCACAAGGTGCTGTGCCTTGTGAGCCCTGATTGGCTAAAGCCTTGCACTTGACCACAGGTCAGGTGCAAAACTTTGCCCAATCAGGGCACAGAGAACTGTGAAGCCATGATTGGGCACAGTCATGATGACCGTGCCCAATCATGGCTCACCTGTGACAACTGTAAACCGTTGGGCGCAGCTAGCTGTCAATGCTAGCTCTGCCCAAATATTTATATGTTACTGGCATTTGTCAAAATGCCATTCTGCGGCGGGTGTTTATCGAGAGTGAATGGGACGGTGGTCGTCGTTTTTTTAAAAAATTATTTCTATTTATTTTTTATTATTTTATTTTTTATTTCGTCGAGTCGTGGACAATGCTGGACGTCGTGATTGACCCTGGATTATGTCGGTGGATCAATTTTTTGGGGTTCTTTTTAAACAATAAAGGACTTGTCAAAAATCCTTTATTGTGTTTTTTTTTCTTTCAATTATTTTTTTTTTCTCCTAAAGTCTGATTTTTTTATTCCAATGTTATTTAACCCTTTAGTGAATGGGTAGGGGTACCAGTACCCCTTACTCATTTACCGGGGGTGGCGAATCTGGGTGCCACTGTATTAAAGGGTACCCTGTGACTAAGCCCCCTGCCCGCACCCCCACAACCAAAGTCCCAGGGTTTGTGGTGAAGAGGCTCTTGTCCCCATCAGCGACCCTGGAAAAGCACCCTCCAAGTGCCAAGCGCTCGCTCGTTCCCCCCCCCCTTTCCGGCCCTGCCAGGCCTATGCTCAGATCAAGGGTCTGGTATCGAATTTTAGGGGGTACCCAACATTTCCCCCTTAAGGGCCTGGTATGACTTTAACCCCACACACACTTTTTTTTATTTTTTACATGGGGTCCTTCCTAAATATTCCTACCAGACCTTATGGGTCTGGTATGACTTTTGGGGGAACCCCATGCTTTTTTTAAAAAAATGTGGTACCTCCTAACATTTTCTACCAGACCAAAAGGGTCTGGTGTTGTTTGGGAGGGGGAACTGCAAGCTTTAAAAAAAAAAAAAAACTAAAAAAAACATTTCATTTTTATAGGTACCCTGTAAAAGGAGAATTATGAGGTGAGTGCTTTTCACTCACCTCATAGTTCTAGCCGACCTGTGACAATGAGACTGTCACAGGTCGGCTCAGTAGATCGGGAGATACCTTCAATGGCCAATAACTTGCATACAAGCCCTCTTAAAGGAGAAAATTGGTTTTGAAAGTTCTACCCTCATTGACTTGCATTGATTTCGAGTTTGAACTTTTTGGATGCTCTAAAGTTCAAATTTGAACTGAACTCGTATCTGTTCGGCTCATCACTAATTGTCAGCATATTTTAGCAGAGGGAAGAGTGAGGAAACTTTCTTCAGAAGCAAGTAGTGCATTGATAATAGTATATAATGGGAGACATATTGGTAAAAATAATCATAGAAGGCAGGGTGTTGGATCTCTGGAAGAAAATCAAGGAACTTGTCATTCAGAGACAATACTTCTAGAAACAAAGCAACGTTTAAGATCTGCTTCAAGGAGGGCAACATACTAAAAGGAGCAACATGCAGAAATGAGCAATAGCAAAAGTAGTTCAATGTTCCTAAAAGTTAATCGCAAGAGGACTTTAAAATTGCAGATCACAAGATCACGGACAGAGAAAAGAGAATAATTTACACACTGCCCTTACCTCCCACACCACTCACTTGCCAATTGGTATTTGAAGCATCAAGTTAACAAAATGTCCTCCAGTACTTATTGCTTTATAGAGTCCTCAGTCCTAGGTGACCTGTCTCATAAGCCATTTATCTGTAGTGAAAAGTGAATTCCCAAATTTGGCAAATAAACCGTGCCTGAATCAAAATTTGCCTGAATAGAGTATGAGTTTTCCAATCTCCAGATAGTCATACAATTCATGCATTATGCTTTCCTGGATTTAATGTTTGTATGGTTCCCAACAGTTCAGACTAATCTGTATGCAAATATTTACGAGAATCAAAACAAGCTAATCAGTTATTTTTGCTACATTCCCCAATATTAAGGAAAGACTGGATACAAATGTTACAAATTACTTGAAGAAACTGTTGTGATATCATTGGCATTCATCATTGGCTCCTTCGACAAAAGTCGATTGCAAAATCGACTTTTATTGAATGGAGGGTGCCAGCGTAGCACTGGTCGAATCTTGGCTAAGTCAGCAGGTTGTGGAAGACATTCGACCAGGTATGACTAGCTTAATAAGGGTTTTCTCTCACTTTTAAGAGATTTATTCTTACTTCCTGTTGTATCACCAGAACAGAAACTGGCAGAAAATTTCCCCAATGGGACACTGATTGCAAAAGAAAAAAATAGGGGTTTCAACTCTGCTCTATGTAAAATTGTCTTTAGGTACACTTCAGGGGCCATGTGTCTGAATGGTGTTCTTTGCCTTATTGTTATAATAGCTAATGTGTTTAGCCTGTGTAGGTCTCACTCATGCAATCATCTCGTATTGTTTAGCCAGCTGTCTACTGCATTCCCACATTCTTTACAGTTCCTGTTACATCTGTGACTCCTGTAATTCAGCGATGATTTCATTGTTTTGATTTTGCTCAAATGTGTGCTTAGGGATTATTTTCCTCAAAGTCTCAATTTAATATACTCACACTAAATCCAAAGAAACTGTGTAGAGAATGCAGGAAGGGAGATCCAAAAGCAGCATCATAAAAGTCGATGTGTACTACAGCTGTGAGATCAGCTTCAAACGCTTATGTGATTATCTCATATTTTTCCACCCCTTGCAAAACATCAGGACGATGCAAAGACACTTTATCCACAATTTCTGGGCCTACAACTCAAAACACCTATGGACGTAATGAAGGAGCCTGGATGAAAGATCCTCTGGCAAAAGATGAGAAAATTTATATAACAAATTACTATTATGGAAACACCTTAGTGGAATTTCGGAATCTGGACAACTTTAAACAAGGTAAAATGGAAAAATTGCACTTATCCATTTGGCAGTTGGATCTCTTGAAAGTATGCCATGTTATGTTAGTTAATGTGCATATCCTGTTTGGTTAGGAAAAAATCCTTTACATGTTAACTATTTGCATTGTAAGGAGTTAAAGTGACATTAAAGGCAAACAATGTTTTCCCTCCCCCCAATGTAAATGTTAGCACTTACCTTAAATGATGTCTCTTTTTCCGATCTTCCTCTTCTTTCCCCATGTTTTCATCTGTCCCTCCAGCGGTGTGACGTCACTCCGATCCAGCGCTGACTGCTCTGTCTCTCCAATCCAGCGGTGTGTGCAGGCGGGTGCACACGTCCATAGACTTACCTTGCGTCTCTGCTCGTCTCCCGGCCGAGAATCGGAACTGCGCATGCGCCCGCCCCAAGATCCTTTGCGGCCGTACGAGCAGTTCCTGATTCTCGGCGCGGGAACGAGCGGCGATAACGAGGTGAGTTTAAAAGGATTTTAAGCGTTTTTTGTTTTTTTTTTTACACTTCTTGCCTATATCTTCTGCATGCTAGCAGTAGATATAGGCAAAAAAACCGGAGGGTTTAGAACCCCTTTAAGCAAATCTCAAGACAGATTTTTTTTTTTTTCTAGTTCTGTCCCAAAGATAACGAGATGGGTTGTGTCAATACACCTAAAGTGAGTGCTAAGAAGAGTATGCATACTGTAACCATGCAGAGAATTCCAGGTTTGACTCTACAAAATTCTGCATTTCATCAATTCAGATATGTAGCACTCTTGGCAAGTTCACCAAAGACCAAATGCTTGTTGTAATAAACCCAAAGGTGCCTACAGACACTTCAATCAGACCTTAGATAAATCGAAACAACAGGGAACAACTCTTATTTATCACAATAGCAGGTTTGCTGGATTTTACATTTTATGCAGCTCCAAGGACAAGTTTTTAAATTGACACATAAACATTAACTGAAGCCTAGCCCCTGTAAAAGAGCTACTGTAGCTCAAATTGCTGAAAAAGTATTGCTGGTTCCGATAGAAACGTGTCTGAACACACAGTGCATCACAGTTTGTTGCGTATGGGGCTGCAATAGCTGCAGACCGGTCAAGGTGCCCACTCTGACCTGTGTCCACCACCAAAAGCACCTACAATAGGCACATGAGCACCAGAACTGGATCACAGAGCAATAGGAGAAGGTGGCCTAGTCTGATGAATCATGTTTTTTTTTACATAATGTGGACGGCCGGGTGTGTGTATATTGCTTACCTGGGGAAGAGATGGCACCAGGATACACTATGGGAAGAAGGCAAGCTGGAGAGGCAGCGAGATGCTTTGGGCAATGTTGTGCTGGAAAACATTGGGTCCTGCCATTCATGTGGATGCTACTTTGACATGTATCACCTACCTAAATATTGTTGCTGATCAAATACACCCAGGGCAGCCATCAGAAATTTTGGGGCCCCTTACACGGCTTTAGGCCGTGCCCCCCCTGCACTGCCGCCACACTGAGCCAGTCGAACTGTTATTATTATACATTTATATAGCTCTGACATGTACCACAGTGCTGTACAGAGAACACTGAGCCAGTCACATCAGTCTCTGTACAGAGGCGCTTACACTCTAATGCACAATGGCGCCAGCTGTAGGGGGACTACAAATCCCAGCAACGCTTTTTTACAGCAATGCAGAACAGTATATGAATTTGACTCTGGGCTCAGTGACCCACTGGACGCAGGGCTTAGTGACCCGCTGGACTCAGGGCTTAGTGAGGCGCTGGCCCAGGGCTTACTGACCCGATGGACTCAGGGCTTAGTGGCGCGCTGGACGCAGGGCTTAGTGACATGCTGCATGCAGGGCTTAGTGACACGCTGGACGCAGGACCCACCTGAGACCCCACACATACCTGAGTGACCCTGCAGAGCCCACCATAGATGCTGCACAGCCCATCTGATACTCTCTATGGTGGGCTCTGCAGGGGTCTCAGGTGGGCTGGTCAGGGCTGCATCTCCCTCCCTCCCAGCTTCTCTTAATTGCTCGGCTGGCCTCCTGTGCCGCCGGACATCACGTCACTTCCTGCCGGTCCGAGATCAGAAGAGCAGCGGCACTGAGGCGCTGCTAGGGCCAGGCCTCCTCTGGCGCTGCGGGAGCCCGGCCACCTCCATGCCTGTCACCGTCGGCCGATACTCGTGTAAGGGTCTTGGACGGGCTCCCTAGGCTGCCCGGGTCCCTTACATGAGTATTGGCCGTACCCCCTTGATGGTTTCCCTGCTTAGAGAAGATGACTCAGTCTCTGTAGAAAAGTTTCAGAACTAAAACCTTGGATCCTCTAATATGCAATGTGGCCAGGTAGGTCTTGCTTTGAACTGCCTCCTGCCTACATCCCTTCCTATTGGCCAGTGGCCACCAAATCCCCTCAGGGGTGGGCCAATGCATGACTATAACAGCTCTGGTCACTATTTCCATAGTAGAGCGTCCTGGATTTGGTAGACCCTTGTGGCTCTGGAAGTATTCAGCAGGAGAAGACTTGGGAACCTTTATCGTCCAGTAAGTCGGGCCCACAGATACATTTTAAATGATTTGGGTTTTTTTAGATGTACTTAGGAAAGTGTTCATCAGTGATTTCTGACTTTAAAATGTACTTTCAAAAAAAGCAAACCCTGCAACGTGCTTAGTGGTGCTATAAAGAACTCTGTCACAATGCACGTAAGCGACTCACCCTCCATGTGGCTCAGATTTTATCTCAGCAGTTGGCTGATCATGGAGGCTACTAAATTTGGGATCTTTACCCACTTCCTCTGAGCCCAATTTGTAAAGGAGAGACCATATCTGTGATGTCATCACGCCAGCCTCGGCTCAGAGTACTACCGCACTGAATGGTGCCCACATTTCAATACATGAGCTCCATTGAGTGCAAGGGTAAGGACCACCCACCGTCAGGGGTGAGGAAGGACCCATGACTGTGCCCTCAGGAGGGCAGAGCATGCAGAGTTCTGCCCTGATATTATTAGAACCAATCTGCCATGATGTATCGGCCGATTTGTTTTGGCATGCTTAGGAAGTAAAAGGCAGCTGGCCTGACTGGAACCTTTCTTTGCACATGGGAATGTTTAGATGTAGGTCACAGCCTGTGGAATGTGACTCCTCTCTATGTGCTGTGTGTGCAGGGATCGCCATGTGACCGCTCTGCTGGAACACAACTCACAGCTCCGGTCGTGTTTACATATCAGAAGTCTTGACGTAAGGGGGCGGGGCCTCATGGTTCATATCTGGAAATCGCCAGCGTGGGGCGTGTTTAGCATCTTGTGAGAGGAGTCTAGGGTGTTCTCCCGCACGGTTGGTATGTGCTGTAGTTGGGGTGACGTGGTGATGTTATTCGGGGCGGGGTTGTGCAGCGAGCGTCTTGTGCAGTCAGAGCAGAGATTGGTCATGTGTGCATCGGGAGCGGGCGGGGCTGTTTTGGCTGTGCTCTGAACCCGTTGAAACAGACACGCGGCACTCCCCACCCGTCCCCTCCCGATACACACAAGACCAATCACCGCTCTGGCTGCACAAGCCGCTCGCTGCACAACCCCCGGGACCGTTCAATGAGCTGCTCGCTCCGCCCAGTGCCGCGCCCGGGCCGATGAATACTAGCGACTTGTTCAGCAGCTACAGGAAGGCGAAATCTACCGAGTGCGGTTCACGGGGGACCGGCCCATACTCATGTAAGGGTCCTGGGCAAGCCTTACATGAGTATCGGCCGTACCCCCCCTGATGGCAGCCCTGAATACACCCATTCATGGAAACTGTATTCCCTGATGGCAGTGGCCTCTTTCAGCAGGATAATGCGCCCTGCCACACTGCAACAATGTTTTATTTTTGCAGTGTGGTCAAATGGTGTGAGGAACAAGTTCAAGATGTTGATTTGGCCTCCAAATTCTCCAGATCTCAATTCAATCAAGCATCTGTGGGATGTGTTGGAAAAACAATTTTGAGCAATGGATGCCTCGCAACTTATAGGACTTAAAGGCTCTGCTACTGACAGCTTGGTGCCAGATACCACAGCATACCTTCAGAGGTCTAGTGGAGTCCATGCCTCAATGGGTCAGGGTTGTTTTGGTGGCAAACGGGGGACCTATTCAATATTAGGTGGGAGGTCATAATGTTATGGCTGATCGGTGTAAAAGAGCACAACATCTGGTGATGCTATTTTGAATACAATCCTGAGATGTCCAGAAGGTCCAGATCCTTAGCGTTTATGGGTGTATATATATATGACATACTTCCACCACAGCAGCCAGAGAACACCTTTTTGGAATATATAGACTTTTTCTGAGCTAGTATAGTGGCAAGAGCCACATCTACACAGTATGACTAGTAATCATATTACTAGTATTTCCTGTAAATGTGTATGGCATGGGCAGCTGTAAAAACACAGCTTTAAACAATACTGTGCTTACAGGCATTAATGCCAGGAAGTATTTCTAAATGGTTTCCAGCTGCTGTAGTGAAGATTGTATTGTCATGATGAATAGCTAGTTTCAGGTGCAAGCAAACGAAAAAACATTCTAGATAGAAAGCAGATTTAATTTAGAAAGGGTTCTAAGTCAGAGGCTTAAAACTGGCATTAAGATATACTCTGTACTTACTAATTTTAGAATATCTTCAGGCAACTATGTGGTATATTCTGTTTGAAAAGGTGGCTGTAAACACAACAAAATATGTTGCTGGGACACTGGTTAAAGAACCAGTATACAGGTGAAACTCGAATAATTAGAATATCGTGCAAAAGTAATTGCAGTAAGTGCTGCAAAAGGGGCCCAAACCAAGTACTGAGTACATATGCATGCTTGTACTTTTCAGAGGTCCGATATTGTTCTATGTACAATCCTTGTTTTATTGATTGCATGTAATAATCTACTTTTTTTGAGGTTGTGGATTTGGGGTTCTTGGGGTTTTCATGAGCTGTAAGCCATAATCATCAAAATTATGACAAATCACGGCTTGAATTATCTTGCTTTGCATGTAATGAGTCTATCTCATATATTAGTTTCACCTTTTAAGTTGCATTAGTGAAATAAATGAACTTTGCACGATATTCTAATTATTCGAGTTTCACCTGTATGTTTTAAGATGGTCTACACTTACCTAAAAGATTACTGCACATCAGGATATACATCAGTTTTTTTCTTACAGTAGCCATAGCTGGTTAAATAGGATCTGCTTTGCCCAAGTAAATGATATCTACTTTGTTCTCACATAGTTAGTCAGACTGAAAGAAGACACACGTCTATCAATTTAGATGAATAAGGAAAATGAATTTGCAATTGCCATGTAAAGGTGGATACAATGGAACTGTTATGGACTCGGTTCCAAATTTAGATCGGATCAAGGCTCCGTACTTATATCTGCCGCCTGGCCTGATTCAATAGAGTATACTCTCGGAGATAAAATGAAATCACGCCAACTCAGTCGGTGTTAAAATCACTTCTCCTTTATTGTTCTCCTTTTCATATAGTTTTATTTAACAGGTGAACGTGTATATTTGAGCGTAGCATTGCAGAAAAGTATTTTAGTTTATATATTCTAGCTTATCATTGGTTACATCCATTTATGCATAACTTCCTGGCAAGATGTTTATAGATGTTTATATCTTTCGTCTTGGGTGCGTTGTCTGAAGAGGAGGCGCCAACTTGGTTCCTATTTCTACTGCGTACTTCGGATCTGGGGGGGGGTCTGAGTAAGGTTTTGAGTAAGGAGTGCAAAGAAGAGCAGAGAGCAAATTAGCATATATATTACAATTGATCTATTGTGATAGGCATTTTGTCATAATCATACTTAACCACTTCCATTACAAGCTGAAGCGTCATTTACAGTCAGTAGTGATGACACTTGAATGCTTCCATCGGCCTGGAACAAGATTGAGGCCTGGAGCCTGGATAGGACGTCAGTCCCTAACAAGTTTAAGGGGCAGGTGGAGGAGACTACAAACCGTGTCGCATAAGAAGGTGGTGGGATGGCCCTCAATGGGGAGGGTTATTTTAGCAAGAGGCCCCCCCATGTCCCCAGATGATAGAGCCATGGCAGGGGTCAGCGACACAGGCTTGCCGGATTCCTAGCGGAGGAGATTCATGTGATCCGGAGGTGGAGGAGGCCAGGTGTTGGATGGGTGGCCAGGTGGGATGTCCCGTCCCTGACGTTGGTAGTCTCCCCTTGGGTCACGTTCCTGACGTTGATAGTCTCCCCTTGGGTCACGTTCCTGACCACCGGGATGGCCACACAAATTGTACAGTGGCTGGGCAATATGTAAGCACCTTGGTTAGGCCACGATGTAAGAGGGAGAGATGAGGCAGGTTTCATCCTTAATTAAAAATTGGAGTGTGTTATTTCAGAGACTATAGCCTCAAATATCGTATAGTCGCTGGATAATATGTAGTTAGCTTGGTTAGGCAATTTAAGAGAGAGACACAAGGCAGTTTTTATCCCGAAATTTTTATTTAGAATGTATTATGTTACAGACAATAGTCACACAATTTGTGCAGTGGCTGGAAAGTATGTAAGCAGCTCAGTCAGGCCACAATGTAAGAGGGAGAGATGAGACAGATTTTATCCTGAAATAAAAGTGTATTATTTGATAGACAATAGCCTCAAATATCTTATAGTCACTGGACAGTATGTATGCAATTTGGTTAGGCTGAAATGTGAGAGGCAGATGCGAGGCAGGTTTTATCTTGAAATAAACATTAGAATGGATTATGTCAGAGAGGCAATAGCAACAAATATTTTTGAATGCCAGAGCATGAAAATTGGCTGTAACTTGGAAGAGCAATGTGCCTGTAGAAAGCTGACACTAATAATGAGGTCTGGCTACCTGGTAAGATATGTATCGAGGAATGGAAACTTTATCCCACCCCAAACATTGTTCAGCAGAGCGGCCATGACGCTCTGACTGCCCCCCCCCACACACACACACACAATGCCGCCTAAGGCATAACCTCAGGCTGCCTCCTTATAGGAACATCCCTGTATATACTATATATACATGCAGCTGGGAGCGCGCATGCTGGGCAGACTCCGTGGGATATGAACGCTGGATCAGAGACCAGCATCAGCACTGTAGGGACTGTGGAAAACGAATGGAAGGAAGAAGCTGTTTGGATGAAGAGGCATCACATAAGGTAAGTCCTGACAGCAGCATTGGGGGGGGGGGGGGGGGGATGCAGCAGCAATTGGGGGGGGGGAGGGGGTATGCCTTTAATATAACTTTTACCAGCATTTAACCCTTGGTAGTTAAAGGGTGTCCTGCACACACTTTTAAACAGGATTTCTTTCCTCAAAGTGGTATATGCAAAACAAAACTGCAAATGTAGGATTTACAACCACTCAGCCAGTTCTCTTAATAGTCTGACCACTTTTACACAGTTCTCAGATCTCTTTGCTGTTTAGCCACAGGCAAGCCTGAATACACATCCTGTCTGGCACTCTCTTTCTGCCTCAGCTGCTCTGCTCTGTTCAAGACCCCACTGTGTTCCCACCTTATTTCTCTATCTCCTTCCTCTCTCTGGAACAGTAGTCAGCTTGTTCCAGCTGGACAGCCATCCATTTTTTCCAAAAATTGGCTTCCCAGTGCCACCTGTCACATTTAAACAGGCTTTTTTTTCTGAGCCACCTTTCACACCAGGAAAGTATGAAATATTTGTTATATATGAGTTTTTATATAAACCATTTGCAGACACATGTTGGAGGGCTCTCATCACATTTATTTCTGTACTGTGACTAGTCTGGGTATTGATCATCTGCTGTTCAGAATGTTTTCACAACACAGTCAGTGGAGGTTCACACCAACACTAGTTCTTGCTAGCTCACCTGGAATCACATGACTTTTCAGTTGTAGAATATGTTTTTTTGCTGGCTAGCTGGTAAAAGTGCTAGGAATTTTTGTAATGTATTGTTCAGTAAAATGTCCTGTTTGTGTGCACCTTATTTTAAAAAGTTAGTTGATTGGAAAGGTTTCCATTTTTGCTTTGCTTAAATAAAATACTCAGTACTTCTACAGATACACAGAAACATGTAAATCACAGGTCTTTCGTTCCTGGCTGAAAATAGTTTTCCCTTCTGAAAAAATGGAACGTGTTTGCTTAGTGCCAGTCCATTGTTACCGATACTGTCATTAAAGAACCTTTAAAACTTAGATACAATGACTTAGAAAGAAAGAAAAGCTGTGCCAAAGCTCTGTTGACGGTTTGCAGACATGTACATTTCCTTTCTACTTCTGTCGATATTTGAAACTTCACAGAAGCTGTCTGAGCAGAAAGGATGACATACAAAAAATACAAAAGCGAAAGCTACATGGTTAGTGTAATGTAGCAAAATATTTAAATGTTTATAGGTCTCCTCAGTTACACTTCAAAACCATCTTACCAGGACTTAACAAAATGACAAAGTAGAAGAACTTTGCTCTATGTGGTGTAAAGTTTACAAGGGACAGACTAGTACAGTGTTTTCCAGAACTGTCATCCAGTACTGTTAGCAGAAAATGTTCTCCAGACATCCAGATAGTTGCACAGGTGTGAACTGATAATCCCATACAAAAACATAACTAAAATATTAAGTGTTCCTGCAGAGTTGTATTTTAAATGCCCTCCTCCTATTGTTTGTCTTTATTGTTAATTATACTCTTGCCTAACAATACTCTGATGGAATTCAGTTTTTCATTTGATTGCAGATAAAGAGGTCCTCAGTTCAAATATGCTCAAATATGTGTAGATTTTATTCCATGGAATTGCAAACAAGGATTTGTAAACCCACATCAGAGAAAAAGTACAAATATCTCTGTACACTGGCCCTTATGCCTGATCCTGACTCAAAGCACAATTTGTCCATTGCTGGGTACAGACCTTAAGGGCCCATTCACATTGTATGCATTCCCAACGCATACTGTAGTTTTCGAAAAGCAATGTTTTCAAATTCCATACTATTGCACCATGTTAAAATGTGTTGAATAAAGTACAGCATGCCGCAGTTTTACGCAACATGCAAAAACACATGTCAACGCAACACTTTCAGCGTGTCCTCTAAGGAAAAAAAGTATTTACAACTTTGGCTTGTTTGATGACCAGTCTTGCCATACTAGTTCCCGGCTAGTATATTTGTGTATGTAAACCTGTGAATACTGTGTACAAGCAAAAATGGCAGGCAAGGCATGGCTGGCTGGATGTGGAGGTGATTCATGAGCACCCCAAACTACATGACCAGCAGTAGAAACACTAGCAGACAGCAGAAAAAATGCAGACTTCTTAAAAATGTAATTAAAAAACCCCACAAAACCACATTGTATCAAACTAAAAACACACAGTATTTGCTTTTTCCTGCATCGCCCACCTGTGACCTGCATTCTGCAGGAATGAGCTGTTAAACTGATAGCTGCAGATTTTTACACGGAAATTATGTGTTTCCATGTGTAACCAGGGGCATTTGCTCTGCTGTTATTGGACAGCTGATTGTTCCGTGTTAGGAGCTCTATGTGTTTCTGATACACAAAGTTCATCACCTAGCTGTCACAGAGTTCTGAAGTTAACATAGGTAGAAACTGTAGAACTGTGTTCTCCCTGTGTAATCTTCAGGACTGAGCTATCAGTTGATAGTTTCTGCATTTAATAATAAAACCACTGCGCTATGTGAATGTATAAGCTGCTATGCAGAAAAAAATAGTGAAAACTCTATTTCCAATATCCTGAATCACGTGGCACTGCGCTAAAATAAATTATATTAAAAAAAAACTCCTTTATGTTTATTTTTCATTCATCCATTAAATGTTAGCATGTGTGTGCATCCCTCCTCCTAAATCCAAAATCACTAATGCAACATAGTTATACACATGTGAAAACAAAGGATTCCTATTCAGTTAAATAGTATCAATGCATATACAGTATACATCGATATATATCTATAGATGTATATCCATAGATATATATCTATATATACACACAGACATTCCTCGCTTTACGACTTACCTGTTTTGTGACCACTCGCACTTACGACCAGCTCTCCGACCTTACGTGCGGGAACGTGGCAGCGGCAGTGTGGCGTCTCGCCGGCGGAAGTGCTGTACTCCGTTCTCCACTGCGGGTCTCGGTAAGTATTTTATTGCCCGATTTACAGTTTACTGTTCAGTACTGTACATCTGCAACACTATACAGCACTGTACTAATGCAGTACAGTACTGTATACAGTTCCTCGCTTAACGACCAATTTGTTTAACGACTTGGTCGTAGGAACGGTACTCGGACGTTAAGTGAGGAATACCTGTGTGTGTGTGTGTGTATATATATATATATATATATATATACGTCTGAAATGTGCACTGACCTGCTGTTTGTGGTTACCTTTTTACGGGCTGACCAAGGATCGCTTAATTACTCCTCTCTTTCATCCGTGGTGTATCCGTCCAGGTTGCTGATTACCAATTTTCCCAGATTGCCTCTATCAGATCCTTTATGATCCCATGTAGCGATATATCCTTTGTAAGGCTTCCTGCTTTCCTCTTATAAAAATTGGTCAACGAGATAAATAGATAGGGAGATAAAAAAAGTGCTCTCCATTGTGCAGTATTAGAGGAGTAATTAAGCAATCCTTGGTCCGCCCGTAAAAAGGTGAGCACAAACAGCTGGTGAGTGCACATTTTAGAAGTTTTATATTACAAGATCAAGATGCAGAGCAAGGAGATTGTAATATAATATTCACCACTAGGATAGATTGGAAACCATCACTAGGACTCTTTATTGGACATTTGTTTTGACCTACTCTGCATTTGTTTATGAATGAAAGCTACTATTGTACTTCTCAATCATGAATTTCTGTTATCTGTAAATAAATAAACAATATTTTACACCCTTGTTAACCCTTAGTATGACCTAATTCATTTTTTTTTCTGCCTTCTTCCCTTTTTTTATAATTTGTATGTATGTAAACTTTTTACATTTTGCTCATATTTGTTGCACCAAATAAAAAAACAACTGCTTTGTACCACAATCATGATTCTAGTGTCTAGGGACAGCTAACAGAATACAATTTGTAGTTACATCTATTTTTTATTAACCCTAACATTTTAGTTAACCCTTATTATTAACTTTTTTTCACCGTTTTAATTTTGCCGTTAGTTTTTGTAGTGCCAAATTAAAGAGCCAGGAGGGTGGCTGGCATCCTTGTCTTGGGTGCCAGAGGACCTTGTCCTGGCACTGACCAAAACCATCCTCTGTTAAGTCAACCAATGCTATGCCAAGCTATGTTTTTGTACTTAGGCAAATTGCTTTATTTCACACAGAAAAGGAAAGTTTTTCCTTTTTACATTTTCACACATACCAGCAAACAAAATAAAATAAAGCAAATAAATTCTGAAGCCCAAACGTGAATACAAATGCAAACAGTTAAAGGATTACCAAGATTTTGCTATTTTATTTAATTATTATTGTATTTGTAAAACTATATTTAGCCTATCTGTAACATTTTTTTTCAGGTCGTTGGAGCAACTCCTACAAGCTTCCTTACAGCTGGATTGGCACTGGTCATGTTGTGTATAATGGATCTTTCTATTATAACAGGGCTTTTACTCGTAATATCATAAAGTATGATTTAAAGCAACGTTATGTGGCAGCCTGGGCCATGCTTCATGATGTAGTTTATGAGGAGGCTACCCCCTGGAGGTGGCGAGGTCACTCTGACGTAGATTTTGCTATCGATGAGAATGGATTGTGGGTTATCTACCCAGCCATTGATGATGAAGGTTTCCAACAGGAAGTTATTGTTCTCAGCAAATTAAATGCTGTGGACCTCACCACTCGAAAAGAAACAACATGGAGGACTGGGCTAAGAAAAGACTTCTATGGCAACTGTTTTGTTATCTGTGGGGTGTTGTATGCAGTGGACAACTACAACAAGAAAACTGCCAATATATCGTATGCTTTCGACACACACACAAACACCCAGATTTCTCCAAGACTCCTCTTTGAAAATGAATATGCTTATACCACCCAAATAGATTACAATCCAAAAGATCGGCTGTTATATGCCTGGGATAATGGACATCAAGTCACTTATAATGTGATATTTGCGTACTAAAAGCACCTTACAGCTTTGCCATTGAAAAGAATGGGCATTTCAGAATTGTTGTAAAACTGAGTTGGATTGTTTTTACCTAGGCATCTAAAAAACAAAAATTGTATTTTTCGATATACCTTATACAATTTAGCAGCCATTTCAAACATTAAGTAAAAGCATTTCCATTTGTGAGGTTGATAGAATCAACTCTCATTACTATACAACAAATGAAAAAACAATTTTAAAAATCCAATTAGTAATCACTATCAATTTACACGAATTTTAATTGTATGCACAATGTACAAAAAATATTTGAAATATTCCTTTTAGTATTATTATGTTTTCACTTTTTTTTTACCAATTTTATTATGAATACATATACAGTTCATAACTTATATATGGTAGAAATTAGGGATGTCCCGATACTGATGCTAGCATCGGAATCGGGCCCGATACAAGGCATTTTGACAAGTACTTGTACTTGTGAAAATGCCCCGATGCATAGCGCCGAAGCTTGCGCTGTTTTTTTTTACCTTCCTTGGTGGCTGGGGTTGGGGTCCTCTGGGCAGGCTGGAGGAGCGTCGCGTCACTGCTGTGGGCGGAGCTCCAGGTGGGGTCTAATGTAGTTGGCTGGCGACTGCCCAGAGGACTCCTCCTGTAGCTCCGCCCACAGCAGTGACGCCATGCTCCTCTGCTCAGCCTCTCAGCGTCGCCGACGTCGTCCTCGCATGAGGAGAAAAAATAATTTGGCGATCGCCGATCAGGCACAGAGCCCGCATGATCATAGGCCGGGGGAATGACAGCTCAAGTGAAGAAATCATTAGTTCTCTATACAGCCGTGTTGAGGGTGTCTTTGTCCAAGCCAAAATGGCCGCTGCCGGCTGGAGACTCCGTCCAGGACAGTTTGTACTCTAGTGTCCAACAAATCACTTCCATTTACTTACAGTGCAGTCTGTCCTACCCAAAATGGCCACCGCCATTAAGAGCCCCAGTACAGGAAAGTTTATTCTCTAGTGTCTGGGAAATCTCCTTCATTTACTTGGAGTACATTCTGTCCTACCCAAAATGGCCGTCACCTGCCAGAGCCTTAGTTAAGTTCAGATTGGCCTCTAGAGTATGGGAGGTAACCTAGGGGATGGTGGGAGAGGTTGGCTGTGTATGAGAGGGAGATAATGGAGGAGCTGAATAGATATATTAGAGGAATCAGAATGATATAATGAGGGGGGGAGACATTTCAGTGTCTGGGGAGTGAGGGATCTGATGAGACCTCCGAGAAGGAGATATTATACAGGATGGGGGATGGAGGAGAGAACAGAGTGAGGTCTACCTCCATAAGGCAGGTTCCATTGAACAGGCACCAGTAAGTAAGGGCCTGTGCTGCCGAGATGGCAAGTGGTGTAGTTTTTGCCACTTTGCCAGTATTGTATTTATAATCTGATTGCAAGTGTACATTTACTTCTTCATATAGAGTATTAGGTTAAATCATGATCTATAGCAGTGGTTCTCAACCTGTGTAACCTCAGGACCCACATTTGTCCTCGGTCATTAAGTCGTGACCCAAGTCACACTGCAATGGAATGCTCGACAGTGTGGGCTGCTGTACTGTGACGGAGCTCCCTTAGGGTTGCCACCTGTCCAGGATTCACCCGCACTGTCCGGGTTTTGAATACTGTGTCCAGGTTTCATGGCAGCAGAAACCCGGACACAAGATGGCAGGCAGGCAGGCAGGGGCAACCAAAATTCATGTTGGGGCTACTGGCCCCCCACTGAAAATGGTCTCAGCTTTGATATTCACATATGAATGGGTGGCACTATTTACATATGAATAAGCCGCGACTCATTCTTCCAAGAAAAAAATGTCCATGCGTCGCTAGAGTTTTCGGGTATCACTTGAGCAAAAGGTGGCAACCCTAAGCTCCCTCCATATGTGCATTGCTTGTACAGCTCCCATGTGTGCCGGTAGAGGTGTCGGGAGCCAGGATGTGATGTCACTCAAGTCCAAGCACCTCTACCGGACATGCGAGGGAGCTGTAAGCAATGCACGTATGGATGGAGCTCCCTCGCGGCAGTACTCTCAGTCCATCCCAAGTCGGCACTCGGTGCCGGGCAGCATATTTTAAATGGCTGCTTGGTGTGAGAATGGACAGCGCTGCGCTAGGGGGAGGCTGAGGAGCCTCTCACCTAGAAAAGTGGAAGGCATGCAGCGACCCACTGAACACGGGGTCGCGACCCACTTTTGGGTCACTACCCACCAGTTGAGAACCAAGGATCTATAGTATACTACATACATAACATGTAGTTGTACTATGGATCATGATTTAACCTAGTCATGTTAGCAGGGGAATAGGGGATAATTGAAAAACTCTGTTGCTGTAGTGTACTCTATATGTAGTACATGTACAGTACTAGCAGAGTATAATTGTAAATGTATTGTCTGCACTGTATTAGCAGTATATTCTCTATATCAGTGCTTTTCAACCACTGTGCATATGGATTTCCCATGAGTACACAAAGGGGTTTTTTTTTATGGCAAGATTGGTAACCTGGAACTCCAGTCAAAATGTTTTTTTTCTAATATTGTGTACAGTGGGGAAGGGTTACAACCAGTGTCAATTTTTATTGGCGTCTTTGTCCCCATTTCACTTTCCTTATCAGTGACCATCATCACTGGGACAAAGTATGAAGGATAATCTAAAATTTTACAAGAGTAGTTGGAGGAACTCTCCCAATCAGGAGACTTGTTATGTCAAAGGTGGTATTTCCCTTATGTCCATTTGTTTCTCTGGGACAAAACATGAGGGTCAACTTCCAATCTCCCCAACGGGACACAGCTAGCAATAAAAACCTGACAGGCCTAGTAAGCATTTCTCACTTTATTCAAAACTGGAAAATAATGCAAGCTGGAGTTTTAATTTTAGCTGTGTATTACTCTACCCCATAAAATAGAAATGGCAAACCTAATGTTATTCACAATCACAAATGGGATAGAACATTTTTGATGTAGAAAGGACTTGTTTTCTCCTGTGATACAAATTGGCCATAGTTGTTTGCAGTATTTTATTTTTCTTCTCTTATTAGGTGTGCAAATCTGCGGGCCTAGCTTAATTATCAAAGGCGCCAGCTTTAAATATCTATCTGTACCTTATCACCATTTTCCTTTTATATTATTGCCATGAACAACACAAATTAGGTAGCAATAATGTGGTCATGCTATTATCTACAAAATTAAATAAACGTAGGGACGACCTGCCTATGGCAAGATTTCAGTTTTATAGATAATCGTTATAATAGTGCAATATAACCTTAAAAGCAGTATATAAATTTACCTGGACCCGTGTACATTTATTTGAAAAGGTAAGTTTAAGAAATGATTTGTTCTGGAGCAATGAAGATAAATCTACTCCATTCATTGTCCTAGAACAGGGATAGGCAAACTCTGGACCTCCAGCTGTGGTGCAACTAAACATCCCATCTTCTATCTGTCTCTGGAAGTCATGCCTATGGCTGTCAGTCTTGCAATGCCTAATGGGATTAGTAGTTGCACCACAGCAACCACAGCTGGATGGCTGGAGTTTGCTTACTTCTGCCCTAGAAATATCATAACTCAAGAACTTGTTTCTTGTTTTTCTTGAAAGGAGAACTTTACTGGGAGTAAGAGAGGCAGCAGTTGCTGACCTCCCATTCTGTAAATGCTAGCTGCTTGTCTTTCTTGCTGACTCTCAAGCATCAATAGTTGGAGATACTGACCCAGAACACATATGCAAATAAGGACTTTATTATTGGCTTGCTATGACTTTACTCTGACATTCCTGATATTCATGCTTCTATCAGGTTTGTGACGAGGCAGTGGTCACGATAATAGCCAAGCAGTTAGCATTGTTTAGTAGGTCAGCAATAACAATCTCTAAATTTCTTTCAGGAAAGTGCCTTTTTTACTTGCATAGCCACCTTCTGGCTAGAGAAGATGTGTTTACTGCCAACTAAGCTTGCTTGCATTTCTTGTTAGAACCACACAATGTCACAGGAACAGATTTAATCAAATATCAAAGTAAGTATCAGATTTGCACACTTGTTAAGAGTGATGTGTAACAGATTCTTAGCTGTCATGCAACCACTGATTTATTTTTTTCCATAAACAAGGCAAGCCCTAAAATCATTTCATTATGCCAAAATGTGTTTTTACCTATTAACTGTCTACACATTGAGCCTGTTTTACTAAATCTATATGTATTCTATTCTCAATATTAGACGGTGGGAATAATTTACTAAAGGAGTAGAGCATGTTAACTTTTAAAGTGAGTTTTTAAATTTTTTAGTGAATAAAAGTAAAACAAAGTGAAAATGATCTTTTGCAAGAAATATCCAATATGCAATATATATTATTTTTAAAGCAGGATTATTGCTTGGCACAACTTCACCTCATTTACTGACCTAAGTGAAAATTACATTTTCAAAGAGAAAATTCACTTAGCTTAGTAAATGAGTGAGTGAATGAATAAATACATTAAATGGACATATGATCCTATGGGAAGATTGTTATTGAAATGTAGTGTCTGGTGACCAAGTCTCTTTAAGTGAAATCTTTAAGCACCGTACAAGGTTATCTTAACCACATACATTAAATGCATCCTGAGAAATTGGAATTGCAAAAATAATCAACAGCATTACAATGGAAAATAAACATTTCCTATTGCCATGTATGCTATTATACCTAGACACATAGGTATCAGTGAAAACAGCACAGCAACACATATTGGTCATGAACAAATGCAGTACTAAACTTTGTTGCCCTCTATGAAGACTGGCTTGTTGGATTCCCCAAATTCCAGGTAGCTTATCTCTTTGGGGCCAGAGTCTTCCTCCCTTAACTCCACCCTGCTGCTGAGTCCACGGATTGGAAGTCACCGGTCAAGGGGACTAACCCTCCAACCATCCCATTTTTATGGATAGCTCAGCAGAGAAATGGTGTCTACTCCTGTCATTGGAAGTAGCATAAATTCTTTAGCATACTGATAGAGCCAGGGATAGCCTTATGCCACCAATATTACTGATTTCATGTGCAATGAGGCCCTTTACCCTGGATTGGTATGCCAAAAGTGCTTTCCTCAGTGGCTGAGTTCTTCCAAGATACTGTAATTCCTGCATTTCCCAGCTACGGTGCCTTTGTTCTTGTGCCCTCATCTGCAGGTATGACTGACATAGGTCCACCAGGCTTGCCCCTCCAAAAATCATCCAGATTGGGGTACATCTAATGCTGTCATTAGCAATAACTGTATATGTAGACTAAGTCTTTGATGTATTTAACACTGGATAATGTTCCTGTTGAGCCATTGACTCTCCCACTGCCATATGGATAATACAGGCTTTTCTCTTAGCACATTTCCTTAACTAGTTTGATCTCGAAACAGGCCATTGGTACATGTCTTCATTGGGGATTCCTGTAGACCTGCAATCCACCACTAACACAACAAAAGAACATATGCATGGCCTCAGTGGTCTGATCATAGTAGCAAAGGGGGACATAACCTCCCTAGCATGGATCTGTGGTTGTTCTTAAACATGTTAAAGACAAGGACAAGAAATTTGTGGTGACCGTTTTTAGAGGAGCATGTGTTTGCCACACCATCAGAGGAAGACAGACTAGCATCATTTGTTGCACTACATACAGTATTTTTCATTTTCAACAGATAGCGGTACAAACTGTGAAAGCACTCTCACTCCCCATTTAGTGGCTTAGCTGCCACCCAGTAGCATGTTCTTTCTGAATGTCCTGCACCACCTAGACCTCTACACAGCAGTGCCAGATGGTGTGTAGCAGTAGGGCATTTTTACTTTGCAATATAGAACCCCTTATCTCACTTGTGCATGTCCCATTGCCTTAGTAGTTTTTCCGCTAACAAATCTGACCCACAGCCTAGTGTCGCAACTTCCATTTTTGTAATACCTTTATGAGCTAGATGAAATTGAGGCTCTCTGCCTGTAGCTGAACCTAGTCATGTTTAAATACCCCCAAATGTGGCTGTGGTTGAGAATTCTCTACATCCGGCAGGTAGTCATCCATCCTCTCTTAGTGGAACACTATTGCCTAGTGGGTAAGAGCACCTATATCTCTGGTGCCTTTTTCCAGGATGACACAAAAAATAGAGAAGAGATCCAAAAAATTTAGGATCAGGTCTGTGGTTAACATGTCTCTCAGAAAATCATCGGCTTCCTGCTTTGTGGCATCCCAGATGACACTTTTTCTCTTTTTCATTGTAAACTAAACACCTTAATTAGGGTCTGAAATGGGGCAGATTCCAGAATATATACTATCTAACCAATCCCAGAAAGGCTCTGACCCTGTTGTGGGGTAGGGGGTAGTTTTGGGGCCACAATGACTGACTTGACATTAGGCTGCACCCCATACTGTGGTAATATGGGGTTGATTTACAAAAGGCAAATAGGTTAAGGAAATGTGCTCTTTGCAGGGGATGTTTCCCCTAAGTTTAGTGAGTGAGAGGATCTGCTGACTTCCATTACCCAATCAAGTAAAAATGCTGTTTCTTTATTTTTTACTTTCCTTGCACATGATTGGGTATTTTTTGCAAAATAATATTTCACCACAAGCTAGAAAAACCTTCCCTGCAATGTCCTTGCACAGTCTCAGCACCCAGAGGCATATGGTTTCACTGATATAAGCCACATGTGGCATAAAGGTGCTGTTTGGTCCTTCATAAGCACTTGAATATGACAGTTCCTACTGCCAGATCAAGGGTGGAAAAATTGGCTTCTCTAGGGCCTTCTAATACTCTCTCAACTTGGGTAATTGATAGGTTTTCCACATCAGGATGGCTTTTATGTTGATACAGAAAAGTGCTCTCTTTTTACCACCACTGTGGGAGCCACCCACGGTCCCAATTTTCTTCTCATGTTCTACACTACCAGCGTACTACTGGTTTGTTTCCAGTCTAAAATAGACATGGCCCTAAGTGTGCTTCAGAATAATGACAAACTCCTCATCTTTTAGGACCTCTTTTGTAAGAAGTGTATTGACTATTTTGTGTCAATAATCTTCTTCTTGCTGGTGCATGGCTGTTTGGACAGTGAGCTGTTAACCATCTTTTAAAGGTCAATAGGGAAATTTTGGGTGAGAGGGTAAATTGCACTTCTTAAAATGGGAACAATTTTCCAAAAGAGTGTTGGGCAGGAGCAGCAGGAACTGCGCCATGTTTACCTGCCAGGGAAAGACCTGGTACCTCCCGTTATGAGGGCACATGTGACCCTCTCTCCTGTCTCTCTTCAATGCACTGTCCAAAACCTTGACCAAGTACTATCACATGGAATCAGGGGGATGACCCTAACCCTGTTTAAGCTCTGACTCAGTGTTGGGATTGAACTTACACTGTGATTTTTAAGAGGGGCTGTAGTTGGTACATGGAGTGACAGTGTAATGTATAGAAGGTACGTATGGGAGCCATACCTTTCCTGTTCTAAAGCAAACCTGTAAGTTTGCTCTTAGACTTTGACAGCAATAACATGCTACATCGATGCTGTTAGTTTCTCGAAATAGTGAAAGAATAAATAGTGAAATAAATATTTCGCTGATGGGTTGTTGTTACCTAAATATAAATTTCACACAAATCTTATTTTTGTATTGGGCCGTCTGTATACTGCGGCCCAACCTCTTCAGTCATCACTCTTTAGCTTAAAAATTACTTTAAATTGTCATTTATTTATAATTTTACTTAGTGAGCAATTAAAATTGACTTGAGGAATGTGCAAGTATAAGCCATAATGATTTACTGTAAGGTGAAGCTGAAAACACACCAGTTGTGAAACCAGCTTTTTCCTAGCAAAGGGATAATGCTGTTGACAGCAAACATTTTTTATGTGCAAGATCATTTACTTCTTTATTTTTTGGCTTTATTTACTGTGAGTAAAGGGGCTATAATTTAAAAAAAATTATTAATTTTGCAGCATGAATCGCTGTAGATATTAGGCAGTAATACCAGTAGCTGTTTATGTCTGTAAATACTAAATTTAAATAGAAGAGATGTTATACTGGTAGTTTCTGGCAGTCTTCTTTATTTCAAACATAAGCCCTATTTAACACTGGACCTGGATTATCAAAGAAAATTTAAAGCACATAATAAAGGTGGCAAATATTATACATATGATACATCACTGATACCCATATGATACAATATGATAGAGCAGATTCCTCATATAGTAGAACTGTGCCACCCATGAATAGTTAAAGCTAAAATTAGCCAAGCAATAGCAGCAGACCATTACACAACAGTGGCTTTCAAGCAAGAAAAGAGAAGGCAGGTTTAGTAGTGAAGAGTGGATCTAGGAAATATGTTTGGCGACAGGATGTACATGTCTAGTCACCAGGGTTAGAATGGAATTTAAAAGCAGCCTTTGCAGCTGAACACCAAACAGATATACAAAATACCAGTTAATGTGTTTGTCCAATAAATATCATTAAATATATGTTAAAAGTCAACTAGAGTAGGTACCTGACTTTGACTTGGAGCATGTTGACAGGGGGAAGGAGCAGAAGGATGAGATTACCAGTCTTCTACCGCTCCTTAATTGCCCAATCACATGTTGGGACAGCCTAATTCTGCTGTCTGTCACGACTGAATGAAGAGAAATACAAATACTCTGGGAGATAAACCAGCTCCCATATATCATATCCAAACTTTTAATAAAGTACATTATTGGATGTCCTAGCTGTCCATTTTCAACTAGTTTGTTAAAATATTTATGTTATTCTTACAAATTGCAGGTATGCAAAAGAGCAAAAAATAAAATATATTGTTGAAGCAAGCATTAGTACTGGACAGCATCTGATGCTACCTGCCATAATATCTGTACTATGAAATAATAATACAACAGGCTTCATACATACTGTATATGCTTCGTATGTAACTGGTTACTGCAATTTCCAATACGATCCATAGTAGCTTTCATATCCAGTGGGATTTATCAGACTGAAATAGTTAAAAGTAGTTCATTTTTTAAATAATGGTGACCCTGTGTTTATTTGTAAGCATTTTTACGTATAAGAAATTTTAATTTTCTTGAGACAAGTTAGGCCTTGTTCACACCAAATGCAGACCAGATCCGGTCAGGTTTCTGCACACGCAGTGCAGTGGGTTGTGCCGCGTTTTGGATGCGTTTTTTTTTTTTTAGTTTAACATGGGCTTTCAGGCACTTGCATGCGTTTTTGATGCGTTTTGATGCGTTCCAGACCAGATCAAGAGTAGGTAAAATAGGGCTTGCCGAAGTTTTTTCATCCGGTCTGGATCCACACGCTGCGATGTGAACTGGAGGTCAAAATACCATAGGAATACATTGGACGCAGTTTTGATCCGGTCTACACCTGCTCTGGTCCGGATCTGCTCCGCGCTTGGTGTGAACAAGGCCTTAAGGTGTTCAAGTTAAAATTAAAGTAAACCTTTCGCGAGAGAAATAAGGAGACTGCGACAGATGTCTCTTACCCAAAGCAAGCCTGCAGATGAGGAAAGTCAGAGCAAAGTATGAACTTCAAATGCACATACTTGTTTTAGGCCAGTGACTCAACACTTTAAAGTAAGAGAGCCAGCATGACACAGTGTTTGCATTTATAGAAGGTGAGGTCAGCAATGGCAGCCTCCATGTTCCTGCCATGATGGGTTTCCTTTAAAGTAGATCTTTCATTATTGTGGTAGTTTTGTAAATGTAAAACAAGGGCCTATAATGGGAGTACTGTCAAAATGAGCAAAGGCTGAGGGTTGTTTAAACCACTGCCAGTTCAGAAAACCTGCATTGCTTTGTAGTTTTTCCAGTATGTAATGTCACCTGCACAGAACTAGCAATGGTTCTATGTATACCAACTGAAAGAAAGCAACTGTGTTTATGGAACTGAGAACCCTTTCAAATAAGGACTAAACTTTGACTGATTGGTGCACAGGGCACCCAGATAAAGTGACACTAAACTCAGAAGTTAAACCTTAAAAATGCATTAAGGTACTTTAACGATTAACACAAATTGAACTTCTTTGTCTATCACTCTGCTGTAGATCCTTAAAGCATCTCTGAACTTGTGCTGAAACTGTCCTGGCTTACTTTACTTATTTATATCGAGATTGTAGTCCATCACGGGAGGGATCTCAGAGAAGTAGCTACAACACATACAGGGACCATGGAGAACCAAAGTAGCCACCCTCCAGAAGGAAGGAGAGCGTCAGCACCAATTCAGAGATGATTTGAGGATCTGCAGCCGAGCGATACACAAATAAGCTACAGTTTTGTTAATAGTTAAGGTACTTGAATGCATTTTTAAGATTTAACTTTTGAGTTTAGTGTCACTTTAAGGGCAAGAATCGTATGTGTTAAGCTGGACATAAATATATTTAGTGTATTTTGTTAATAAGCTGCATCAGCTAAAACATTCAGGAATTGTGCACACAATATGCTTGGTCTGTTTTTGCTAAAACTCGAAAAGGGATGGTACCGTGTTTCCCCGAAAATAAGACACTGTCTTATTTTTTTTTCATGAAAAAAAAGACACTAGGTCTTATTTTCGGGGGATGTACGTACGTGCTTAAAAAACATCCCAGACATCCAACAAGCATGCTCCTACCTTTCTGTAGAACTCTGTAGCTGGTTATTCAAGCACAAAATGTAAAAATGTACATTTTCTTTCTCCACTGCTAAAAAATTTCAGAAATAAAGTATTTTAGCTATCAGATTAGAAATATAGGTGCTGCTTTTGCCAACTTGATTTAAAGTGGGCAAGCTCCAGACATGTCATCTCTATTCTTCTTCTTCATTATATGAGGTAATGACCTGGAGCAAGCATGTGCATATCAAGTTTTGGACACTTAATATAAATAATCTTGTTCCGGGTCTGCATCTTTCTAAGTATTGAAGCAAAGAAAAGAAAGACAGCCCTGCTTTCTCAAAAATAAAATCAGCAATAGCAGTTCCCATATGTCTGTCCTGATAGATTCATTTTAAGTAAATCATTTTGACATCTTCTCTGTCAAGTCAATATGGGCCAGCTGGAAAGTTCTCTGAAGGATCCGGTCAACAGCAGTAAAGTGTTTTTTTTTTTAACTTGTTTCTCACCTAAAATGCCTGCATTCAAACCCACCGTGCGTAGAGTTGTTCTATAAACATAAAACATTGTGTAAATATCCATTAATTTGACTTTTGTCACTGCCAAACAAAACCTTAATCACTTGGCTTAATATATGCTTCATATGTGTAACAGTGAATCAAATTACCAGATGGTACCCAATCTTTGTACAAAATATACACAAATGGTAACAGAAATGCAGAACTCCCCAAAAAGCGTGTTTATATTAGTCGGCAGGTTGTTGACCAACCTGTTATGTTGCATTAAATGTCTGTGTGATTTTATCTGCTTAAATATATAAAACATGAATTTTTATTGTAACATGTTTCTTTCTTGATTTTATTTTGGTTTCAATAAGTGTCACCTATCTAGAAGTTAGAACTACTTACATCAAATTGGCTAGGACAGTGACTCCCAAAGTGTGTGACCCAAAGCACCAGATGAGTCCAGACTTGCAGTATAGGAACCTATGCCATCCACAAGCCTTCTTTTGCTGGATTGCTAAAGTATCATTTATGCTAATTAAAATAGATCTAAACTGAATTCCAAAATTAAAATAAGCTCCAACATGGTAACTTATTGTAGAAGTAGATTTCAATAGAGTTAAACATGCAGATTTCATTGAAAAAAAAACTTGATTATTCTGACACAGAAGTCCTTGTTCGGGCACTTCTTGTTAGGAGTTAATGGTCTCTGAGCTGTGCGCTCCTGTGTTGCCACCTTCACATGTGCCCCTGGTGGAGACTACAAGTGAATATGCCAACACGTACAGGATGGGAATGGTCCCCTGTTGTCATCAGCGTTCCAGAGCAATGACGTGTAGCCAAACCTGTTGTAAGTGCATGTAGACAGAATGGGGGTGATTTACTAACCTAAACACACGCACGCACCAGGCGCGTGTGATTTTTACACAGCTAAGCGTATTTATCAACCAAAAAGTCTCTATAAGCATGTTTCCACAAATGCCATATATGGAAAAATCATGCACATGATGCATATATAATGCTGCTTCACAGTTTAGACAAAAATGGTTAGCTCATGCATTTACATTCCTGCATTCATCAACGCAAGCAATACAATGTAGAGCTAATT
The DNA here is from genome assembly GCF_000935625.1 of Nanorana parkeri. Classification (NCBI taxonomy): domain Eukaryota; kingdom Metazoa; phylum Chordata; class Amphibia; order Anura; family Dicroglossidae; genus Nanorana; species Nanorana parkeri. The sequence continues at coordinate 29,166 of NW_017308533.1, forward strand.
TACACAAGATCACCTTGCAATTCAGGGCAGGACTTTGCACAACACACCTGCTGGGTGTGTTCACACTACAAAGGTGTTTGTTCCCTCCCAGCATGATCTATGGGTGGAATCTACACTACAGAGGTGTATACATGTTCGTGGTGTGTTTATAAGGTTAGTAAATCAACCCCAATGTGTCTTAAAGAGGCTGCAGGGGACCAACAGTGCTGAGATGCCCAAAAGGGTACACAAAAAGGCAAATATTGTGTTTAAGGATACATGGCGCTTTACCAAATACTGTACTGTCCAGTAAGGGTTTAGATCTACTCTAGTAAAGCCTTGAAATAAAGGAACATGGTCTGATAGTATTCCAGTATGTTCTTGCACTGTGCAGTCTTCTTTGTCACTGCAGCACGTGCTATGCTAAAAATACTGTGATATGCAGCAGACACAGTATATCTTCACACTTTAGGTGGGACATAGCAGGTCTAGGAGATGCAGGTATGGTATGGCAGTAGTGTGTAGACTGGAAGGCTTGTTTGGGTCAAGAGTCTCTTTAGGACACTCTTAATCTATGAGGGAGTCAACAATTATCCGCACTCCGGTTATATTAAAACTTCTGTTGGCCACACTGTCTTATCAGCACTTTCCGTTCAAGACTACTGTCTCCCAAGTCACTGCTGTGTTACGTCAGTTCATTTGTAACTGTGGTGCGAGAAAAAAATGGATGCCACACTTGTGATTTGCATGAAAGAAGAGCAGCGTGCAGTGATTCGTTTTTTTTTGTGGTCTGAGGGTGTGTCTGGTGCCGTTATTTGTGCCAAGTATGGAGAAAGAGTTTTGTCACGAAGAAGTGTGTATGAATGGATAGAGAAGTTAAGGAAGGTTGCACAAGTGTTAGATATAAAGAAGGAGCCAGACGCCCATCCACGGTTGATGACAACATTGAGCGTACACCTATAGTCCTGATCTTGCTCCATCGGACTTTCACCTGTTTGGTCCCCTGAAAGCAGCCCTACGAGGACAAAGAATCACCTCTGATGAAGAAGTGAAGACAACGGTGCATTTGTGGCTCGCAGCTCAGCCTAAAACATTTTTGAATGAGGGAATAAGAAAGCTTGTTGACAGATAGACAAAGTGTAATGAAAAGCAAGGAGATGTCAAAACAATGATGTATTTGTCTTTCCTAAAAGTTGATTAAAACAAATTCTACAGCCAGAGTGCGGATTATTTTTTACTCACCTTTGTATTTTGAGCTTTAGGGGAAATGTTGAGCGCTGACTGGATTCGAGAAATCAATCGCTTTAGGTGCCAACAACCAATTTGGAGAGTCTGGTGCCCTGAATACACACTAGGTCTTTGCACATGGAAAAAGTTGTCAGATTCATGAAGCAGTAAACCAGTGCAAATATTCACAATTCTTTTTGTGTTGTTTTCGATTACTGCTCACTGAAGAACCTGTCTGCTGTGGGTAACTGCATACACATTAATTGTTTTTTTGGACACACAAAAGGTATCTCCTCTAACTTTTAATTTTCAATATATTTTACAGGAAAAGAAAACGAACAAATAAAATTACATAAAACATGCTATCCCCCAATTTGACCAGTATTTTGTGAAAACAACTACAGTACTATAATTACTCATTTTATTTTGTGATTAATCCCTTTTATGATGACGCTGATATTTTGTTTCCGCCACAAGTACAGCAAAGTTATTTTCAAAAGAAATAAATCGTTTTTTGAGTGCTTAGACTAGAAAAAGCAAACATGTCAGAAGTCAGATTTACTAGCTGTTATTGTGAGTACACCGTGCTTAGCACACTGAAAATCACACAGCTGTTGTCCTATTTGCACTTTCATTCATTTTAAAATGTAAAACTGTCATTACACTAAGTACTGGTCTGTTGAAGTTACACACACTAGCTCCAAAGCAGTCCCATCACTTGGAGTGATGCTGGACAGATGCTTCATTGTCGTGAAATAAGTATGCAGCTTGTGAGCCAAACAATGGCAGCCTCTCTTTCTCTGAAAGGTATTTAGTTTAATGACACAATTCCCTTTAACCCCTTAGTGACCAGTGACGTCCATAGTATGTCAACGTCATTGGCATCGGGCCCGTTTACACAGACTCTGTTTACATTTGTAAAGCCGACTGTCAGCTTTACATTGGAAGTGATTCTGGCGACTCAGCTGTTGCCAGATCGCTTCTCCGGGCCGGTAAACTGCCAGCACACCCCCCAGCTGTGATTCCCGCTGCCCCTCCTACGGGACAGGCTTCTTGGGTGTCGGTGGGAAGCGGGGGAGGAGAGCGCCGCTCTCCTTCACGTTCTATGGGACCGGGAGCGTTGCGTACTGCATCACTTCTGCTCCCATAGCTGTCATTATTGCTCCTGAAGCCCAGCAATAAGCTATTGAAGTGTGAGCTACACTTTAGTAGCTCATTTAAAGTGGAAAGGTGACACTAGGGGGTCTTTTGGACCCCCAGTATCACCACCAATCTAGCAATAAAACACTGTTAAACGTCCAACTGTTCCTCACTCACTTAAAATGTGTTTTTATTTTTGTCTGTGAGCTGCCTTGGAGGGGGTTTGGCCACCAGCATGAGCCCCGAAACCGAGCTTCTTTTATGTGCCCTGCGTCCTCTCCTGCAAGTGACAATATAACTCATAGATACAGAGATCAATATCTCCACGGTGTCCTTCAAAGAACATAAGGGAGAGAAATCATAAAGGAGAGAAAAAGAGAGAATTTTTAAAAACATATATCTTACCTTTTAGAGGTTTTGTTGCAGCAGGCAACATGGCTGAATCCAGGTTTTTCTGAGCAGCTTCACAGTGATCTGTCCCTTTAGAAAAGCTTTAGACTGAAATTTGAGGATTGTGTTTCTCTCATTCACTTCATTAACAGATAACGCACAAGCCATGGCTGTATTCCTCTAACCTACTTTACTAATTAAAATGAACAAACCCCTCACAACCCCATTACAGAGAGGGAGAAGCAAGTAGAAATGTTAACCCTTAAGAAGCTAAGTAACCCTATCCCCAGTAAAAGCAGTTTAAACAGCAAATTATTATTTTTTTAGCTTACGCGATGTAAAAGGGAACATGTAGCAAATATAAAATAGGTGTTATCTCAATTTGGTTGCAAAAGTGGAAGTACACTTTAAATCTAATTTTCACAAAATTTAAGTATTATGCTAGTACCAGAATTTTTCTGCTTTGTAGTAAGCATTTTAGCTTACTTTGACCGTTGTAGGTGCTACTAAATAGACAGAATCTTTGTTGCTAAATTAGGCACAGACACTATTTTAAAAAATCTGAAAGTAAAACGTTATGACACGATGTGGAAAAAGTAATTTGCATAAAAACAAAAAAAACTTTGTGATCTTCGCCGACTAGGAATGATGAAAGGCATGGAATAGCATTTGCGTAACTTTCCTCATCTTTTGTTTTTTACATAGCCATTTGTTAGATGTGAACAGGGGCTGAAATGTCTAAGGAAGTTATGAGTGATAAGCCATGTTATTCTATAAATATATTTCTCTACAAATAGGATCATCCATATTGTCATCATATGTGAATTTAACAACAACTGTTCTGAGCTTTGTGTGATACATTTTTAGTAATAATCTAATCTCAGTATGTTACATACTTTTGATGCACACACTGGTACCTTGCTTCACACTTTTAAAAATAAATACAAAGTACACCAATTTATTCATTATAAAAACCATGGTATGACTCACAAATCCAGTGAAACATTTTGTCTGACTCAAAACTCTGGAATAAATGTCTGGTAATGCATATTAACTGTTCGCACAAGTCTGAACATTCTAGCCAAACAGTTTGAGTTAAGATGTAAGAATGAGATCACTCCTCCACCCCACTTTTACTTTCTAATGTTTGCTGGGTTTTTTTTGTTTTTGTTTAAAGAAACTGGAATCAAAGCATATTATCACAAAAGGATATTCATCTCTGAATATATTTGTTGTCTATAAAATATAACATAAGGCTGCAAAAAAAAACCTATTACAAGCATAAATCTCCAAGATTTTCTTTTATCTCAAACACGATCATTTGTTTGAGATTGCGCCCCCCCCCCCCCCTCCAACACCAACCCTGGAGTATTCTTGCCTGAACATTTTTTTTTTTTACTCCAACTCATGCTAGAGCATTCTCTCTCACTGATTTCAGAATTTTGTTTCCCTTTTACTGACCACTGATGTCGGGGAAGAATGATCTCTTACTGACCATGAACATCAGACCATTTTTTCCTCACACTGGCCACCAACACATGCGCATTCTACCTCCGACTGACCACCAACATTGGGTCCTTTTTTTTCTTTTATTGATGAGCAAAGTACATTATACACTATGTTGTATGTTGCATACCCTGACCTCTCCACACTATATATTACAGACGCCTGGACAAAGTGTTAATTGTTTCAGCAGTTGCTAGTTCTTTAACTGAGAAAAACAGGGTTTTTGTCTTACCTGTGTTTTTTTTTTTTTGAGAATATCACAGGATACAGTTTAAATTCTTCAAAAGCTGCAGCACTGCCATACATAACCCCTCCCACTTTAAAAAGAGGGTTTCTAATCTCATGTTCATGTGGTTCTTCAAAACCGATATCTGGTACAGTAAGTGTCTTGTTCAAACAAGAGATAGCAGAGCTCACAATGGAGACTGCCTATTTTTAAGGAAATCATCCTCAATAGGATATTGCCTGGGCAAAACTTTTAGGTGGAATAAACTATATTTCTGGGTGACACCAGTGCGCACTAGACAGTAAAATGTCCTTGAGCATAGCAGAAATGCCAGGAGACAGGTCCTGAACCTGTTCTGAATTGTCCTGGACTCCTCCACTGCAGATAGCACAAGAATGGACAGAGGAGGGTCAGAGGGAGTGAGAGAGGGGCCAGTTTATGGCCCAAATGAGTGGAGGCATCAAGGAGCCCATCATCTTGCCCATGAAATCTGACCTCTGTAATCTCTGGTACTCACAAGCAGGGGTAGGAGTGCCATGTGTCCTAACTCTAGAAGGCAGCAGTGACTCAGGGAAGTGTAGTGTAATAATATATGGCGGGAAGTATAAATATATATCTACGCAAATATATGTATTTATATTTATCTGCGTTGTGAAAATCCAGGCAACCTCAATTCTTTTCCAGAGAGTAGCGTTTAATTGGATCGAAGAAACAGATAAACATGAACAGTCCAACCGAGTAATACAGAGTAAAATATCTAGACCTCAGATGACAGAGTTCCATGATGACCCACTCCATCTACCCTGCATATATCTCCAATCTTTATATGCACCTCTGCGCCTCTCTTTATGACTCTGAACTCTTTTCCAGCCACCATAGGCTCTCTATTCATATACAGTTTAGTGCCATTCACTAACACTGAAAGGATTCTGATTGGCTGGTCTAATTACCCCTTTGATGTTAGTTAACTGAACAGGTTTTGACAAAATTCCCTACAGCTGTTCCATTGTGTACAATCAACAAAACAGGATGGTCAACTGGTCAATAAACTTACACAATAAAAACCTAGTTAGCATAGGGGTGTTAAATAACATCAGTTAAAAGAATGCAATACATGAGAATACACCCTAAATATACCCCTAATATATCTACTTCAATCATAATTTACAACAGGTAGATCAGCAGGAGTTAAGCCAAACCGCAGGGAAGCAGAAGTGTGTCCGAGCGGAATAGCCATCCTCTCCAAGCATGCACCCCATGAAAATTGCAGGCACATGCACAGCAGGGGCATCCTTGGACCTGTAGAATACTCTGCAGCAACTCATACTCGTCACATAGGTGTGCAGCATAACACAGGGTGCAGTGCACATTACAGGCCAACTCCACATCTTGTATGGCGGGTCCAGGTACAGTCCCGCAAGGCACTTCGGAAGAGAAAACCAATACAGATAGCTGCTAGAAGCACTCCCTGTGTCTCATGATGTATAAACAAGAAAATTGTTTACTCTGTCTAAATTCTGCTACAGAAAAGCATGGGCAGTAGAAGTTAATTTTTTTTTAATGATCCATTGCCCTGAGGTTTATGCATAGGACTTTCACTTGTGGCAAAGTAAATCGAGCAATATGTTGCAGTTAGGACTGTGTACTGTGTATACATTTTGTATGCTTATGCTCTATTACCATGCCCCTTAAGGCCACTGTGCAGTGCAATGTGCCCACATGCCCCATTTGGCACTGTGTGGATGGGGAAAATGTATGTATGGCCAGTCCAAGAAGTGCTCATCTGCTTACTTGTTCTATATCAGTGACTCAAATTACTGTTTGAGAGTCAGCATTACAGCCAAGCAACTAGCAATTGAAGAAAAGGTAGTCAACAATAACAGCCTCCCTGTTTTTCTCAGGAAAGACTTCCTTTAACCAACACAAGGAAACATACATTTTGATGCTGTTTAAGTACACAAATACATCAAGGAATAACAGCACTAAGATTCCCACAGGCAAGAGATGACCTGATTTAGCCAATAAAGGTCAAATAAAATAAAATATTGCATGTGGACAACCCTTAACCTGTGCAGCTACCTCTATACCAATCAATTTTTTTGGGGGGGAAATTGGCTGGCTGAATGAACGGTTTTGCCTAGCCAGTCACTATTGTTACTCTAACAAAAAACCTTACATAATTGGTAAGTGTTAATGTTCATGTTTATCCAGCAACTGTTGCATACATTGTATAACAGACGTGTTCTCACCACTGTTTCATAGATAGAGGCCTACTAAAAGGTAGTCATGAACAAAACATTGTTCATGCTAGTTGAAACAGTCAACTCTAAAAACAATAAAAAAGGAAAAAAAAAACTATTACCCCAATTTTAATAATCTTTTTATTACTCTTCTAAAACATATTTTTTTTCATTTTCAGGTAAAATTAGCCATAATGTACAATTGACATATTAGGACATCTTTAAAGAAAATGTATGCAATTAGCAACAATAAACAAATACATTTCAAACATAAAAATGTCCAACTTAGGTTTCTCATTATCTGAGCTGTCCATGTAATACAGCTATTAATCCTAATAACATGGAATTTCAGTATAGTTTGCTTGATAATAAGCATTCCATTCCAAAATCATCACAGAGTTTATTCTGGCCTTTATTTGAGGAACAGTGAAATTACCCCCCCCCCACCCCCAAAATAAATAGAGCTTCTATTGTGCTGCACTGACATGTGATATGTTTCCTGGCTGGCTGAGTTACTTGGCTGACTGGCAAATGAAGCAAAGAACTCAATATTGAAGCATAATACCAACATTAAAAAATTGTCCTCCTAGGATTTCAGTTTTGGTGCAGACAAATGTGACTTTCATACTTCTCCAAAATATCTCAAAGCAATGCAAAGTCTGCCTATTGGGTAGCCCCCAACCTTCTTAAAAAAAGAAATCAGAAAAAAAAAATATTACTTACCTTACACACCAGCTTCTGGGTGCTTCCTGTAGGCAAAGGTGAAATCAATGGTCCTTCTCGTGGATGCTAAGGAAAACTAGGGATCCACAAATCCACAGGAATTTGATCCTAGGATCCCTGGAGAAGATCCAGTGATGTCAGTCTCTTAAGTGAGCACACGGTAAGTCAGTATACATAGTAACTATTTTTTATTTTATTCTTCTGATTTTGCTTTAACCTCACAGTTTATATTTGGGGGCTTAGGGTTTCCTTTTTTTCATGTAAGGTCCCTTTATGTTTCACCCACAATTCCCTATATAATAGAAATGTCAGGCTAAAAAACTGTACTTTTTAACATATGTTAAATACCATAGAATCATTAATTGACCTACTTTACTCAGATCTTGGAGTCTATGCATATTGCTCTTCTGTGATGTATCCGTTGTTACTACATAATATTTTCCCCATCCTAAAGAATATAGATTTACCTAAATAAATATCGGGGTATGTACAGGATCTGTATGGGGTATGAATATAGTGGAGACATAAGGCCTTCTTCCTACGTATAATCATTATAAATACAGTCATATAACCTATGTGGCATGTCAGGGGACCCAAAGATGGAGAAGTAAAAAAAAATAAAGTGTTTTGTAACAAAAATTCTGAAGTAGGACAGAAATTGTTAACCTCAACAGTTTTTAAAAGTTCAAATCATGGAATATTTGTATGACCTAGAAATTCCCTTTGAAAGATTAAATAAGGAACCATTAAACAAATGAAATGGACATGTCTATCAGTATTCCACAGTACATTAACAGAATAACTGGATAGCCACACCTGCACTCCAAAACAAAACTGAGGTCACCGGAGTCACATTGTTCCAGCCCAGCCCAGAGCGAAAATGTCTCCAGTAAGCTCTAATTTCTATGCAATTATAATGGTCAGTATATAGTTTAATTTCTATGAACTTTGATGTTAAAAATTCATAAAAGTAATATATAAAATTCACAAGGGTTATAGTGTAGTAACTGTGTAACCTGATTAAATAAGATTAGAAGAAAAAGGGGGTGATATACCATGTTCTCATGACCACGATGTATGATATTCTGCTTTAGAATAATATCTTATATGTAGCACATACACATTTTGAAAATATAAAGTAAAACCTATATGCTACCTTATACAAAGTCCAACGGATTATTTTTTAATAAAAGTACAGTGCTATTTATAAAAGTAAAAATCCAAACTGACAATTATGCAGAGAAAAAGGCAAATGTTCACTCTTTAGGCTCACTCTTCAAAAAAACAAATGATCAGTGCAAAGCTCAAAGTCATTAAATACCCTCTTTCCCATGTGATACTCAAAAACAGATTATAAATAAATATTTGAAAGCAAGGTTAAACATGGTCACAGGATCTTAGCTTCCCAGTTTTCTATTTCTCCATACCTCCATCTCACAAAAGTTTGAACAGCAGAATTTCAATAATCTGTAAAATATTACTAATATACAATAAGCTCTTAGCTATTTAAAAGGTAAATAAAATGTATAGTGGTTTTGTATATATTTTCTCTCTTTATGGTCAGAACTAAACATAAAATACTAATGGCCTTTTTTTTAAGCCAGGTAAATACAAAAGTATACCTATAGGCACATTAGTTTTAGCTTTTGGCTAAATGAGGTAAAAGTTTAAACTGGGCAGATTTCTCCTCATTCATGGACAGAAAGTGAGAGGAAATCTCCTTTTAGGCACTGTCACTGAAACACGTGTCCCCACTGAAACATTAACCCTCACCTCCTACTTTGTTGACAACAGTAAAATCTTAGATTTCGCATCACTTTCTACCCCGATGACAATGGTCACTGGGATGACTATGTGAATCTCCACAGTGGAGACACAAACAGCAAAAAAATGTGGCTATTAATAGACTTTAAATATTGTTTATGAGCATTATGCAGTCTTCTAACTAGCCAGTAGATTGTTTTAGGCTGCTTTTTCCATTTTCCACTTGTTTCCCTAATGTTGTGAAAAAGCTCAGCATCTTAAAATTACATTTACCTACATTTACATTTGCCTCGTCCGTTTTCAGAAGTTCAGTCTATAGTTTCAGAAAGACAAAACAGTGTCTTATGGCAGGAAAATTCTGCTGTCTCTTTAGCTAACCCGATGCGAGCTGGGTATTCGGTTTCATGTATTCAATTTTTATTTGTAAAATAAAGTTTATATAAACACATTCAAAACAGAAATAAAACTTTAGTTTTAACTTATAAAAAAAAGCACCAAGAATAAAAATGAGCCAAAATATAAGTATTTTTTAAAACTATTTATCTTAACGAAAAATTAACTAAAAATGAATCTACTGACTAAATCTGCAGTCATTATTTATAATTTATATCATGTTACTTTGCATTATTTAAAAAAAGAAGAACACAATTTATAGGAAGCACAACACTCAAGGTAGACTAGTGCTGAATACCCGAATGAACTGTAATACACGTCTATAAATAAAAAAACAAACAAAAAAAAACGCACACAAACTTGTTGTTATACATGAAAATGCAGACGATAAACTACTCAATGGTATTTATATATACTTGTTTGTTGTGATTTTTTAAAATTGGGATTCAGTTGCAAACAAAATACATGAATCTTGGATGATTGTTCTGTGTGACCCATTTAAAAGTTTATATAATATCAGAAAAACAGCAAAGCACAGTTGTAAACTTATTTCTATTGAGAAGCTACCTTTGACTTGTTTTTATCAAGATTTGGAATATCACTTACACTGTTACAAACAGAAAGGGTGTCCACAAAGTTGGGAAATTGAGTTATGTTAAGTTCAAGCTTAGCTAAATGGGTTAAGAAACATATCAAAATGATATAATAAATTATTGCCAACATAGATCAAAATACATAGTTTATGTTCACATACAGTTGACTTTTTGGCTATTAAAGCGGAGACTCGCTGATGGTGCTAAGGACATGGGTTTGTTCAGAGTTTGAGGAGGCAGAGTTGTAATAAGACTTGGTTTGATTCTCTCTATGTTCTCGAAGGAATGGAGGAATAGATGCAGATTTAACATGTAAAATTCGGGTGTCCATTACTTCACAATCGATTTGCATCATCACTTCATATTCTTGCCCATTAATTACATTTTCTATTAGAAAAAAAAAAAAAGACAAAATCAAGATAACCAATTACATGAAAACACTAAAACTTGGTTGGATAAGTCTGTTAAATAAAATGTAAGGAAGCAAAAAGCAGATTATATTTTGAGTAGTACACATCCTCCATAAAAATCAACATCTGCAAAAGTTAGAACAATGCTCTATACAACCAAAACATCATTAGTTGATCATAAATACAGCAGCTTACGTAATGTGTTTTTACACCTGCAGCTGGAAACAAATGATGACACAGCGCGGAACAGATCTCATACTTTCTTAATGTGTGCTGACGAAACAAACAACATATCAAATGTTCCTAACAATGCCATTAATTCATTAAATAATTGCTTGTATAAAGCAAGCAACAATTTCAAACCATTCACTGCTGCATTTAAAAAATAAAAGCAAATCTTTGATTTTGTTAAACATATTGCAAAGAAGTAGAGCACACTGCCGTCACATGATTTTGTGTATATATATATATATATAATTTATTTGGGGAGCTTTCTTTTGAGAGCAGATTTTCATAATTGTATATACATTTCTATACCGTTCTCTAGCAAACACAGGGTTAATTCTGAGACAAGAGGGTTATATTGCTGCCTACAGGAGATTGGACACTAGCAAACAAAGCTGTTAGTCAGCCAGATATAACCCCTCAACTAACCACTACCATCACTCCAGATTTAGGCTAGTGACTTGGAAATCTTCACCCCCAGAGACAAGCAAACCCTTTTCACTAGCTCTTTTTTAATAATCAAGCTTTTTCACTTATTGCAGAGCCAGGGAGCTTGTTTATAGCAGTTCCCCTAATGCAGCGGTTTTTGTCTTGAGATCTACTTTTCAAATGACGAGCCCAACCTACCAACGAAAAAACACCTTTATTTAAAAAAAAACAAGCACATTAAAATTGTTACTGGGACTATTGCCTCTCTCCCATCTTTCGCAGCTGTCTCGTCTCTCTCTTCCCTCGCGCTCTCTCCCGTCTCTCTCTCAGCTGTCTCTTCTCTCCTCTGGCTGTCTCCTCTCTCTCTCCTCTGACTCTTTGTCACGCCTTCTGTAAGTACAATGAAGTGGATCGCAGCTGCGGAGGTTTGAGTGGGGACGGCTACTCAGGCTTGAGTCCCAGGCGTCACTCCCAATCTTTGGCGGGGAGTTTGGGACTCTAGCATCACAGCCGTCACGTAACAAAAGGAAGGTATATTCAGGGCTATTAACTCATAGCCTAGCGTCACAAGCAGTAAACGAAAAACAAGGTAGCTGTTGCACTTTCTAAGGAGCGGTGGGCCACTCGGATGCAAGTAGGAATCCCCCAATTGTAATAGTTCGTGGTTAAATGCTAGACAGTCAGTATCATTCACAAGGCTTAGGATCAGAATGTCAGCTTATGGCTCCAACCAGAGCTGTACTTGCGTTTGGCAGTCCAGAAAGGGGTTCCAGGTCTAAGTCCAAGCGGCCAATCAGGAGGTGATCCGGTCCAGACAGTCCAGGGGGTCTCTGGAGGCATTCTTTGGGCAAGAGGAGGCAGCAGGTGTTCTGACTCCAATTGTGGAACGCCATGCTGCCTCAGCTGGGGGTTTAAATAGCCCTAGGAGAGAGGCGGGGCTGTCCGTCCGCAACGACTTCCGCGTTCCACCATGGAACGCAGGCCGCTCGCCTCACAATCAGGAAGTCGGACGGCTTCCGCGTTCCACCCTGGAACGCAAAGCGGCCGTCCCAGAGAAGGGAAGAGACAGGAGTGGTCCGAGCTGGACGGGACTCGTTACACTCTTCTGGCTGTCCATCCTTACCTGCACTGCAGCAGCTTCCCGCCTCTTCTCATGTTCACTGTCCTGTCCTCCTGCGGTGCTAGTGTGTCCAACGCTACAGACTGGAAGACAGTGTGGCCGAATGTGTCCGACGCTGTAGACGGGGAGAAGTGCCCCTTCCCTTCCTGTCTGCAGCATCTGACACATTCAGCCGCACAAGCACCGCGGGAGGGAGCTCAGGAGAGTAAGCTGATCGCGATCTACCAGGGTTTGCTTTGTGATCGACTGGTAGATCGAGATCGACCTAATGGGCACCCCTACACTAATGGATTTCAACAAAAGGATTTTTCAGCTAAGTACAAAAATTATGTTTTTTTAAACCTGTCATAACAAAAAACTACATACAATCAGAATTCACGTCCAAATGCAGGCATGCCCTTCATCTTTGATTCTGTATGTTCAGGATATAAGCATAGACCAAGCTATGCTACAGGACTTATTTTTAATATAAGCAATTATTTTTTCATTTTTAGATGCTTAAGAAGTATTAAACATTTGGAAATGTTAATTGGCTAAGCAAAAAAAAATGAGCAAGACATGAGGGGGACTCCCCAAACATATGGAAGGCGGTACTCTGGTCAGATGATTCTAAAATTGAGCTTTACAGCCTTCAAGAAAAATGCTATGTCTGGCGCAAACCCAAGACCTCTCATCACTCCAAGAACACCATCCCCTCAGTGCAGTATGGTGGTGGCAGCATCATGCTGTGTGGATGTTTTTCATCGGCAGGGACTGGCAAACTGGTCAGAATTGAAGAAATGATAGATGGTGCTAAATACAGGGAAATTCTTGCCTGTTTCAGTCTGCCAGAGATTTGAGAATGGGACGGAGGTTTACCTTCCAGCAGGACAATAACCCTAAACATATTGCTAAAGCAACACTCGAGTGGTTTAAAGGAAAACATTTAAATGTCTTGGAATGGCCTAGTCAAAGCCCAGACCTCAGTCCAATTGAGATTCTGTGGCATAACTTAAAGATGGCTGTACCTCAAGGAAACCCATCCAACTAGAAGAAGCTGGAGCAGTTTTGCCTTGGAGAATGGGCACAAATCTCAGTGGCTAGATGTGCTAAGCTTATAGACACGTACCCCAAGAGAACTGCAGCTGTAATTGCTGCAAAAGGTGGCTCTACAAATAATGACTTTGTGGGGTGTCTTATTTCTTGTTTGTATCAAAATAAGAACTATTTAGCATCTTTAAATTGGTAGGCATGTGTAAATCAAATGATACAAACCCCCCCAAAAAATCAATTTTAATTCCATGTAGTAATGCAACAAAATAGGGAAAATGCCATGGGGTAAATACTTTTGCAAGCCACTGCACGTGTCACCCAAATGCACTAAGGGAACACACCTGTGTTGCAGCATGCCGCAACATGGGGTAGTGCATTGTACTCTCAAAAAAACGTTTAGGTGCAGCCTTTGCAGCGATTAGGTGCTTTGGCAGCCTATTTAAAATGAGCACGTGGTAATGTGCGTGTGTTATCCTGCAGATGTAAACCTGACCTAAACCTGTACTGCATGCATTGTCCCGCTTCTCTTTCAGTCTGTGGATGTGTGCTTTCTGAACCTCTCCTGCTGCTTCTTGATCAATAACCCCTCAGTCATTTGATCTCAAGTCATTAAGGCAACAGCTTTGAGATGAGGTAGCAAAGGCCTGCCTCTCTACCTAAATAGCAACTTCCACACAGAGATACAGTTTGGAACAAGGCATGTTAGGATAGTAATAGGGAACAGATCAGCTACAGAGAGCCTATAAGCAATACTAGTGACTAGTCTTTTGCTGACTGAATTACATTTTTTGGGCACAGCTTCCATAGTTCATGTCCTATTTAATGGTATACGTTACAATTGTAAAAAAATAAACACTAATTTGTAATTAGCAAATGTGTACTTTTTGTTTTGCATGCTACAGTAGTGGTATGCATGCAGAATTCAATGAGCCTCCTTTAAATTAGGTATTCTAAAAATGAGTTTAAAAGTATGCTAAATGTGCATATATGTTAAGCATCCATGTGTAGAAATGTAGAGAAATGCATATATGCATAGAACTTATTTATAATCTAAGTGTATAAAAAAAAAAAAAGACTTGTGTGGAATAAACTTATGCCAGCAATGTATTTTGAACCAAGAAAGGTAACATGATAGGCAACTAGCATTACCAGAATAAGCAGGCAGCCATGCAGCCTCAATGTTTCTCACAGGAAAGGTTAGTGTTCATCACTGAGAACAGGCAATGGCACATTTTTGTATGAAATGAAAGATTTCTGTTCATTGAACTCTTTCCTAAACATTAAAGGATAATTATGACCTAAGGGCAAATAAAAGTACTTCTTGCCTTTACTCTATTAGCATTCTTCTTCTTTTCCAAAGTCGCAGCACATCCTAGATAAATTAATCACAAGTCACAGAAAACGGCTCCTTTCCTCTTAGGGGGCGTTAACAGGGAATGCAGCCCTGCCCTCAGCTTTTTTTTTCTAACTCTATCTGCCGTGGCCGCGCTTTTCCTATACAGTGTGTGGGGAGGTGGAAGCTGAACGATCAGAGCACACAATGTGAGAGGAGACTTTCTCATAGAACACTGAAGCTTACAGAGAGAGGGGCGGGGCTATGTAAATACCAAGCGCCTGTAAGGAAGGGGCCGGGTTATGGTAATAGCTGAACGGCAGGGGGAACTAAGATTTATGGGGAACAGATTTCCATACAACTGCTGCACATTTTCAAGACGGGGACAGAGCAAGGAGGGGCGGAGGACGTGAGGAGAAACAACCTTCCATGCACATGCTGCCATTTGCTGGCACAGACGACGTGGAGGTAGGGAGAGAGCTGCGGGGACAGAGCTGCTTCGTATGCCCAAATATTCGTGGACGCGCAGCAGTTCTCAAGAAGCGCCGTCAGTCACAATGACGAATGATCAGTGAGGGGGATCTCAACAGTATTGTCGGAATCTCTCCCCACTGCTGCACTTAGCCTCGCCCACCATCTTAAAGTAACGATTATATGTTTAGAGTGCATTTTGGATTATAGGCGTAAATTGCAAACTTTACTCTTATAGCCCATGGAATCCAAAAGTAAAGAAAAGCTTGGACCCCATAGTTCTCCTTTAATTAACTCCTTGTCCATAAAGCTGCTGTGCAAACACAAGACAAGAAAAAACTTCCACTTTTTTGTATACAAGCAAGTCTATCGAATGAACAGAAAGTTAATTATTACTTATTTGATTTCGAACATTTAATAAAAAACATTTCACCATTGCTGCACACATTTGGCTGTAAACATAAAATGTAAGACTCAGAGGACTGATCAAATTAAGAGAAAATGGTGTCCAGGTGAATGAAATACAATTCATCTGGGTTAAGAGAATGTGGAAACTGCAGCCAATGCAGCTGCGGGACCCTAAAATACTAATGAAATGCCAAAAGAAACTCTACATTCTGCCTCCACCCAGTAACGGAATGTAATGATAAACCAACAGTGTGGAATTTAACCAACAGAGGTTTTATTTTAAGGAATTCTAAAAACTTAGCATATATTAAGAATGGAAACTTAGAGGGCTAAAAGAAAGTGAACTAGCCTTATACTATTAGAAACAGTTTGTTAAAGTCTATTATTTTTATCCTGTTCTTCTAAACAAACATTTTTAAATGAGTTTGTCATCATTATTAAATTATTTATTTTTAAGAGGAAGAGGCCAATATCAGATTATAGCAGATACATGATAGAATGTACAGTACTGTGCAAATGTCTTCAGTATGTCACAAAAATTTGCTTTGGATAGTCATTTTGTCTTCAGTAATAGCGTATCCATAAAAGAGTATGTTATAGTTGCAAACATTAATTTTGCCAAAAGAAAAAGTCATATAACAAATTATTTGAATGTCCTTAAAAAATAAACTAACATACCAATAGGCCACTTGCCAGTTAAAAGATGAGAAAAATTTGTAGGCAAATAGCCTACTGCTAACATGGGTGTGAGTTGCAGTCGGGTGCAGCTGTCAATCAAATTAGTGACTTTGTACAAGCCAGTGTAATGTTAGTGAAGGGAATGGTGTGGTCTGGGGGTAGCATAGACATAAACACAAAGCACACAGCTCACCCCTACCCACATTCAGTGCATGGATGACTCTCTTCCAGAGTAATAGGCTCAAAAACTGTGGAACCAGCACATGATAATGTTCCAAAGAAATTAAAACTTTATTCCACATGCATCTATACAAAGCACAACCGCTGCCGCATTTCTGCATTACGCAGCCTTAGTCATAGCAATCGCAGCTATGACTAAGGCTGAGTAAGGCAGAAACGCATCAGCAGTTGTGCTTTGTACAGATGCATGTGGAATAAAGTTTTAATTTCTTTGGAAGATTATTGTATGCTGGTTCCACAGTTCCTGGGGGTAGAATGAATAGTGGAGAGGCAGACATGACATTGATAGTAAGTGACAGATACAATTTTACCCCTTAGGGGTACATCACGCAAAATAACATTTAAAAAAAAGAATTAAAAAAAATAAGAAACAGTGCAATGTGGCTCGATCGAGAGCATGGCACTGTCTGGGCACACACAAACCAGCAGCCGTGTATGTAATTTTCCTGTCATCTGTTCCTTTACTGATGTATACAACTTGAGCACAAACATGTGAAAATCAGATGGATCATTTGTCTGATTTTGTGTTACAAACACAATGCAAATTTACTATTTTCTGTGTTCAGGCATGGCATCAGAAATAAAGGCAATGTTGTTGGAGAAAGACTGTAGTTGTTTCGTGTAGAAAAATTTGATGAGTTGGTGAGGGAGGGCCACAAGACCTGAATTTTGCCCTGTGGACACCAGAATCCCAATTTGCCCTGCTCTTCATTGCAAGCAGAATTGTATTTTGTTTTCAATTGGTGGCTGCTCTATTGTCTCCACAGAAGGAAAGGAGGGGGGTCACTAAATAAATGTACTGCATCCATGAGCCCTCAGTTTCTAACTGGAAAAATCTTTCACTTTTCCCAAAGAAAGAATTAGCAGCATATTAATATCATATTAAAATCCAAAAGAACAGAAAAAATCAACAAGCAATAGATTGAATTATTACAACTGTTATATTAAAATAGCAGGAGTACCTTAGCTCTAATAGGTACAGCACATGCCATATGAATAGTGGTTAAGAACACCTTATCCAAGTTGTGGTTTCAAAGTAAAGTTATATATACAGTTTAAAGAGTTTTTATTTTTAATTTATTTATTAGACTAATTTAATTCTCCATTGCTTTTCTACGTGTCATATTTGACAAAATATAGTACTTGGGTATATAAAATATTCAACTTCACCTTACTTTTTATAAGAAAACCTGTCTGTGAAATCTGTGAATTCAATCTAAACCTATTCCAACTTCATTCAACTAGTAGATTACGAGATGTCTGTATAACTGAAAAGCCTGCCTAAATACTTCCTGCCCTGTCCTCCATATAATTAGTAATATAGATCAATTATATTTCGTGCAAGCTTTTTCAAAGTATGTTGGAAATTAGACATTTATGTTACAGAAGCTCTGAAGAAGCGGGTTTAGACTAAAACCAACAAAAATTATCTTATTGGCTGTAACAGCAAGATGGAAAGTATTACACATGACACATTTGCTGGGAATGAGAACTAAAATAAAGCTATAGTCTGCAGCATTCAAAGACACCCAAAATGGACGGATTCCAAGGGTCAATTTCTCAGGACTCATTTATACAAAAGTGCTGTAATCAGCCTAACAGTAAGAAACTGTCATTCACTTCTCTCCCAGGGGTAATGATGGTAATGACTGCATTTTAGACAGTCTAAAGCTGTAATTCTAGTCTAGCATTCCAGACATCTTTATGTAAAGCTGTAACTGTACTTTTCACACGCTATTCTTTCCATCTGATTTTTCCATTGAACGTTAAGACAACACATTCAAAACATCAAAAGTAAAGGCTAGAAAGAATAGAGGGACTACAATAAATAAAGAGAAAATGCAAATGTAACATCAACAAAAATATAATAACTGCATAACATAAATATCACACACACGTGATCTCCCGCGACAAATGCAGGATACCTATTTCCAGGAGGAATCCTAAAGCTCAAACCAAAGTTAGAAAATAAATGTGTTCCAATAGACAGAAACAGTCCAATTCAACTTGTGAACTGTTTGTATACAAACACCAATAAACTTTTTTTCCACATCAGTACAAAAAGTGTCAGCTTAAAAGGGTCAGTCCACCAGAAGCCGATATTTTATTCTTTAGTAGACAAAGAGCTAAACCAACTGTTATGTCTTTCAAAGACGCAATTGTTAAGGTATTTGAACTTGAGTTCCTGCATCTGAACACCTGCTTTGGCCATTAGAAGAGGATTCCTACACACTAACGTCAAGAACAATAGGTACCAGAGTATGCCAGGGTATGTACTGTACTCCACCTATAACTAAAATAACTGAGCAGACTGGCTCTTTAAATTACAAACTGCTAAATTTTACCAGCATTTAAAAAAACAAGTTGTCCTTTTGTTTTATGTTAACCACCTTCCGTCCATGGCCGTTTGTGAACTGCCGGACGGACGTCTGCTAGGAGCGGGAGGGTGTCTTAAGACGTCCTGCCCCTCCCCCCTCTCGTGTGCGGCACTCAGCGCGCACACGAGAGGGGAAAAAGCGCTGCATGACGGAAAAAAACGCCAGCCAAAGTACCGCAGCGCTGAACACTGAAAAATGGCCTGGCCAGGAAGGGGGTGAAACACAGCGGTCTTCAAGTGGTTAATATAAAATAATGTAAATGACAGTACTGGTTTTCTGGTGTTAATATTGTTTGTATGCTTATTTTATCTTCTCATGAACAAACGTCGTTAAGGCCTAGATGGCCAAATTAAGCATGCTTCACCATACATCAGTATATATCCATTTTATTTTTATTTATTATTGGTATTTATATAGCGCCGGCAATTTACGCAGCACTTTACACCATGCACATTCAAATTAGTCCCTGCCCTCAAGGAGCTTACACTCACATGCATACATATGAAGGCCAATTTAGACAGGAGCCAATTAGTCTACTGGAAGAAACCAGAGTACTCGGAGGAAACCTAATCAAGCACAGTGACAACATGCAAACTCCTTGCAGATAGTGACCGGGATTTGAACTGTTATGTAGGTGTTTGCGAAGAACAGTAATACAAGGCTACCCCCTGTAGCCTTGTATTACTGTTCTTCGCAAACACCTAAGCTTACATAGCTTTAAGGAAAACTGTACCACTAAAGACTGGCAAACACATTGTCTGGTGTTCCAGATCTTGATTTTGTTTGCGACGTGTAGATGGCAAAAACTCTCATAGCAGCCTGAATTCCTTAGGATAAGGAAAAAAACGGAAGATCAAAGCATAAATGTATGGTTGACAAATCTGCAGGAACTGTGAGATGCTCTACAGTTAAGTCTCTAAGAAACATTTACAGCACATTCTTGGAAGAACTAAGGCTGTTGTAAGGGGCACAGGGGTTCCTACAAATCTTAAAGATGAATTTGTTCTGGACAGAGTGAGGAAAGTTTAAAACCCCTGCAATTTTTTTGTTGGTCTTTTCTCGTGTAGAGATGTTGCCTCAGTTTGTTGCTGACCTCTCTTTTTAAAAATGTCAGTTGCCTGCTCATCATGCTAATCACATGGCTCCAAAACTGAGTCAACAAACTAGAACAAGTATGTAGATCTGGTGCCCTCACTTAATTTGCTGCATATTTGTTCCAGATCAAGGCAAGGTGGTCAGGAAAATGTAACACATAAAACCACTCACTGCCGCTTTTTTCCTAATTACTGTAGTTTATGTAAAGAAAGTAAAAACCTTTAAACATTTTGGTAGAAGCTTCCACCGAAACAACTATTATAAATGTTATTAAATGTGACTCCCATATAAAAGGATATTGAATACACAGTAACACCATTTTAAAATTGACATATTTGTCATTAAAATCAGACCAAGGTATCCCATTCCAACCCACACTCTGCTTTCCATATAGTAGTAGCCAAATGATGCTAAGAAAATGGGAGAAGCATACTATATATCTTCATGCCAGTGAGGCAGGAACTGAATGAGGTGCTTTTTGCATGACACAACTTGCATATTACAAATAAGAAGCATGGTTAGGGCATCATGAAGAATGCCCAATGGCATGCCAAACTTTAGACGTTTAACCACCTGTATAAGCAAAGGAAAAAAAGAGTCAGAGACTACATTAAACACCAAGGAAACAAACAGGCCACGTGTGTGCATTCAGCCCAGGCACTGGAAGTTAATCAAAAACACATGTTGGTTTCTCAGGCTCTTCAGGAGCAACCAAATTCATCATTAGGGAAAAGAATATCATCCCGTATTCAAAAGGAAATAAATACTTATGATAACCTTTCTTGTCCTCTATGTAAGAAGAAGGTGGCAATGTCACCAATATAAAACATTAAGAACAGAGATGACCCCTTGTCTAGTGGATGTGTCAGTGTCACTGACCAGGGTAATGACACAAGATTGCCGTGATACTAGAGAACACAGACACACAGCTTGTCATGCATGACAACTTATAGGTAACGGTATCATGGACATTACATAGATGGATGGCGTCTGGTTAGTAACACATTTGGAACCTCAACACAAGAGATATTTAGGATTTTTGGTTTTGCCTTCCAATACAGAAGTTAAAATAAAGCTGGCCATACGGGCTCAAAGCTCAGTTGAAGCTCAGTTAAATCCAATAAATGAAAGAGGTGGAGCAGGGACAGTAAGGTTGGGGGGAAAAGAACTTGTTGATACTGGATGTCCAAGATAAAGAAAAAAGGTGGCCTCGGACTTGCTGCAGATTCTATTGCCCACTGTGAGAAGCTGAACAAATATGATATGAAGCACATCTCAGTGTCTAACTGGGCAAACTAGAAGTGGAACAGATTTGAAAAGTTTTTTAAGTCTTGGTCATTTGTAAACAAAGCTGTATGTAAATTACTGTTTATCTAGGATTTGTTTCAGCTCAACAGCTAGCTCAGTCCACTATATTTCAAGTTATATAGATTTCTTTCTGAGGTCAGGTTCACATCAATGCACTGCGGCAGTGCACGTTATGGATGCTGGTATTCATTTTAAATGGCAACACAATACTGTGTGTGTTGTATTAACAAAAAAGGGTCAGGTGCAGTTTTGGCTGCAAATTCATGTGTGTTAATACACCATACAAGAACAACAAACCAGTAATACTAAAAAACTTGGTCAGCAACTTTTTTTTTTTGCTTTCCTGGTTAGAAATAAAGACAGAGGTAGAGAAGGCACAAAGTGTGGTCAAAATGATACCTTTAAGTGGCTACTATTATAAAAATAAAATTTTTCCTGGCTCGAAAGAGCGAGCACAAAAGAGCGCTAGAGCGAGCACGAAAGAGCGCATAAGAGCGAGAGAGCACGAAAGAACGAGAGAGCACGAAAGAACGAGAGAGCACGAAAGAACGAGAGAGAGCACGAAAGAGCGCGCAAGAGAGAGCGCGCAAGAGCGAGTGTGAGAGAGCAACAAGAAGACAGTTTTGGGCCTTTCCACCCTAAAGCCCAAAAATAGAAAAAGTACCAAAGGAAGTGTAGTCACAACTGGAAATACATGCATCATTGTTACCGTATGAGTTTATGTCATTTCTTCATAAGACATATGTATATAGTTTTATTTCTTGTTTTAAATAGGTGGGGGTAGCTAGTGGGGAAATAAAGTCTTTGTTGTGCTTATCACTGTGGAGGGGAGTGGCAGGCCCAATGAATTGCAAATAGGGTCATTGTTGAGCCCAGGCATGTCCAGATAATCACATAGATGTTCAACTTCAGTATCCTGTGTATCAGGAGCCAAGACCCTTTGATCTAATAACAAGTAGACTGGCCAATCGTAGAGAGGGGTGTGGAGTTGTAAAGAGGGTCTTGGAAACCCTCCAATCTCCATTAGGCCTTGGGAGGCAACCAATGGGAGACGTGTCATGCATCCCTATGGACACCAGGGGTATATTAATGACTGGAAAAAAGCAGCTCGTCCTCTTTTCACCAGGATGGGGCCTCATGTGACGATTAATGGGTAACTATACATTTAATCTTTCCACCACTTAACTGTATGTCTGTTTGTCGGTTAGATACCAATGTCTGGGTATTTGGCATGTTTAAATCTTTTCTTTGTATGTTGTAGTTAAATAGATTGTTGGTTCATTGTATTTAAGTCTTGATACTATATACCAATGAATTCTGTTATTGTGTTGAGCTCAAAAATCTCATGAATGAATCCTTAGAATCTCAAACCTGTAAGTGTGAATGCTTATATAGCGGTTCATAACTTAAAATAGTAATTCAGGTAACATCTTCGTGGTCGCCAATAAAGAGGGACCCTCTTTACAACTCCACACCCCTCTCTACGATTGGCCAATCTACTTGTTATTAGATCAAAGGGTCTTGGCTCCTGATACACAGGATTCTGAAGTTGAACATCTATGTGATTATCTGGACATGCCTGGGCTCAACAATGACCCTATTTGCAATTCATTGGGCCTGCCACTCCCCTCCACATTGATAAGCACAACAAAGACTTTATTTCCCCACTAGCTACCCCCACCTATTTAAAACAAGAAATAAAACTATATACATATGTCTTATGAAGATTTGACAAACTCATACGGTAACAATCATCAGACCAATTACAACCAAGGTATGAGTGTGAATGGAAATGTATCAACATTGCACAATAATAGCATTGCCAGAGATAGCATTTTTCACACACACTATATACAGTAAGGGGAATTTATCAAAACTGGAGCAGACGAAATCTGGAGCAGCTGTGCATGGCAATCGGCTTCTCTCTTCAATGTTTTAAGTTGAGCTTTGAAAATGAAAGAGAGAAGCTGATTGGTTGCCAGGGGGCACTGCTCCAGATTTTGTCTGCTCCAGTTTTCAAAAATTCCCCTCAGTATGTTTTATACAAACTGAGATCCATTACTCAATTGCCTGTCCATGACGGAATGATGACAATTCAGGTTTTCCAGGACTCTAATAAGGGAATACAATCAGTGTGTTTCCATCAAACTATGCTTCTATATACAAGTCTTCAAAGCATGTTTACTTGGCAGCCACCAGGAATGAGTTTTTAGAAGCATCTTAGTACTTAGGCTAATTTGTTCTAAAACTTAATTAGCAGCAAGAACGCAGTTGAAGTCGCAGAAAACCCCCAACATTTTAACCCCTTCATGACTGAGGCCCTTTTTTCATTTTTTGCACCCATGTTATATTCCACATTTTAGGCCTGAAAATGACATAAAACCCCCCAACATTATATATTTTCTGAATGCCAAGACCCTATAGAATAAAATGGTGGTAGTTGAAAATTTTTATGTTGCGCAATATTAGCACAACTCCTTATTAAACCCCAAAATTTAGTGACAAATTTAATTAAATGCCCCAAAACACAACAAATTACCCATTTTTTTAATGAAATATAAAAGATGAGGTTACAACGAGTAAAACGATACCCAACATGCCCAGTTTA
>NW_017308533.1:55825-85250 GCF_000935625.1 Nanorana parkeri
CAACTTCAGTATCCTGTGTATCAGGAGCCAAGACCCTTTGATCTAATAACAAGTAGACTGGCCAATCGTAGAGAGGGGTGTGGAGTTGTAAAGAGGGTCTTGGAAACCCTCCAATCTCCATTAGGCCTTGGGAGGCAACCAATGGGAGACGTGTCATGCATCCCTATGGACACCAGGGGTATATTAATGACTGGAAAAAAGCAGCTCGTCCTCTTTTCACCAGGATGGGGCCTCATGTGACGATTAATGGGTAACTATACATTTAATCTTTCCACCACTTAACTGTATGTCTGTTTGTCGGTTAGATACCAATGTCTGGGTATTTGGCATGTTTAAATCTTTTCTTTGTATGTTGTAGTTAAATAGATTGTTGGTTCATTGTATTTAAGTCTTGATACTATATACCAATAAATTCTGTTATTGTGTTGAGCTCAAAAATCTCATGAATGAATCCTTAGAATCTCAAACCTGTAAGTGTGAATGCTTATATAGCGGTTCATAACTTAAAATAGTAATTCAGGTAACAGCTTCGTGGTCGCCAATAAAGAGGGACCCTCTTTACAACTCCACACCCCTCTCTACGATTGGCCAATCTACTTGTTATTAGATCAAAGGGTCTTGGCTCCTGATACACAGGATTCTGAAGTTGAACATCTATGTGATTATCTGGACATGCCTGGGCTCAACAATGACCCTATTTGCAATTCATTGGGCCTGCCACTCCCCTCCACATTGATAAGCACAACAAAGACTTTATTTCCCCACTAGCTACCCCCACCTATTTAAAACAAGAAATAAAACTATATACATATGTCTTATGAAGATTTGACAAACTCATACGGTAACAATCATCAGACCAATTACAACCAAGGTATGAGTGTGAATGGAAATGTATCAACATTGCACAATAATAGCATTGCCAGAGATAGCATTTTTCACACACACTATATACAGTAAGGGGAATTTATCAAAACTGGAGCAGACGAAATCTGGAGCAGCTGTGCATGGCAATCGGCTTCTCTCTTCAATGTTTTAAGTTGAGCTTTGAAAATGAAAGAGAGAAGCTGATTGGTTGCCAGGGGGCACTGCTCCAGATTTTGTCTGCTCCAGTTTTCAAAAATTCCCCTCAGTATGTTTTATACAAACTGAGATCCATTACTCAATTGCCTGTCCATGACGGAATGATGACAATTCAGGTTTTCCAGGACTCTAATAAGGGAATACAATCAGTGTGTTTCCATCAAACTATGCTTCTATATACAAGTCTTCAAAGCATGTTTACTTGGCAGCCACCAGGAATGAGTTTTTAGAAGCATCTTAGTACTTAGGCTAATTTGTTCTAAAACTTAATTAGCAGCAAGAACGCAGTTGAAGTCGCAGAAAACCCCCAACATTTTAACCCCTTCATGACTGAGGCCCTTTTTTCATTTTTTGCACCCATGTTATATTCCACATTTTAGGCCTGAAAATGACATAAAACCCCCCAACATTATATATTTTCTGAATGCCAAGACCCTATAGAATAAAATGGTGGTAGTTGAAAATTTTTATGTTGCGCAATATTAGCACAACTCCTTATTAAACCCCAAAATTTAGTGACAAATTTAATTAAATGCCCCAAAACACAACAAATTACCCATTTTTTTAATGAAATATAAAAGATGAGGTTACAACGAGTAAAACGATACCCAACATGCCCAGTTTACAAATTGCGTGCGACCGTGAAACGGCGAAAAACTGCAGTACCCCAAAAAGTCAATAAAGGGGTTAAAGGACTTTGAAGAAAGAGACTTAAAAGCAGAACATTCCTTTATACCTCTTTTTTTAAGGTAGGGGATTAGCGCGGTTTCCGCATGATTTTTGAAAGGGTATTTTTGGGCGTTTTTTTAAAAAGGCCAAAAACTTGCTGACCAGCGCGTTTCCATTGACATCTATATGGAAAACGCACTGATCAGCGCTAAAAAAAGTAGCCCGGGGAGCAAATTGGGAGGGAGGCAGATTGAAACGGGCCACATAGGAATAAATGTGTTTACGGTTGACAGCTCAGTGTTGAAAAATCCGCGCGACTGAATCGCCCTGGTGTGAACGCAGCCTTAGATGATAAAGAAAAAAAAATCTACTTGTGGGATATCCACTGCAGAAGAGTTACCTGTAACATTATCTGTGCAAAAGCAGAGTTTACATTTTTGGGATGAACTCTATATCCAGGAAAAAGAGGCCCAAGATGGCCTTGGGGTTGTGGAGTGATGGGCTGCAGCAGTTCTATTTTACGCAGGGCTTCACCTACTGTCCACTGATCCTACCTTGTTCCTGGGCTCACAGAAAAGATCTTCAGCAGCAAACTTGGCAAAAAAAAACAAAAAACTATCTTAGAGTAACCAATGCATCCTTCACAATATTAGCATACATACCATTTACATTCATAGACGGCAAAATGATTGACATTTTCGGCCTAGTGGTCTTGTTTCTGTTGGTTGCTGGCAACAGCAAATGATCCTGCAAAAAAATATTATATATAAATAAAAAACAAAACATAGACCATTAACCAATATGAAATAGTTTGTATTGCTGTGATCATCTGTCAATACGTATTATATCATTCCATTACCGATGTATGTTCAATGTATACATTTTACCTCTAAAATAAGTTTTCAAGCTGTCCACTAACAAAGCAAACAGAAAATCCAACACAGTAGTCTAAAAAATATTTAAAACACACTGCTGAAGGAGATGAAGATTTGCTCAATCACCAAGAAAAGAGGGAATCTAAAAGTGTACTCTCAGCCTGGTGATAAGGGGTCCTTTGAGGGTCCCAAGGCACCAAAAATAGAAAAGGTATTCGAACACTGAAAGCTTGGTGATGGGAGTAGAAAGCAGAGTAATGAACGTATATTGCTGATGCGCCTTCATTCTCAAATTGTCATACTGAGTCACACTCTGTTAAAGTAAGGAAAGCTAGTTGAGGGGCAAAACAGAAAAGTGCCAGTAGGTGCCTGTCAAAAATAAATTGTCCTAAATGGGCAAAGCGCCAGATGTTCTTTAAGCAAGCCTGAACAATTTCACCAATTTATAGAGGGATTCCAGTCAAAACCTTTTTATTTTGAATATACAGGGGAAGGACTAGAAGCCCTAATAAATTATTACTGTCTTTGTCCCCATTGGTGGGATTTCCCTGCACATTGTTATTCTTTGTGTCTTTTTATAAAGATTTTTCTGCTGTTCATACTCTCAGCATATTCTCAGGTATTACTTCCAATCTGCTATCAGACTTGATACTATCTTATGACAGGTAACAACTGTCTCTCCATTGCTGCTGGAACAGGATCTAAACAGATAAAGCAAAAAAAGTGTGTTTTAGGGGCTTAGAAGATCAAAACTATACTCTATCCAATATTGTAAAGGATTCAAGTGGGTTTGGGGCATTTGGATGGGTGATATCTATACCAGCTGGGAACCTTAATTGGCTGCTTATTAAGACTATCATTAGGGTTAGTTCACGAAGAGGCAATTAAGATATTTTTACAAAGAAACGTGTTTAATTTTTAGACCTTAGCACTGAAATATATAGCAAAGATGTATTTTAATTTCTTCTTAGATAAATGTGAAAGATTACATATGAATATTTCACATTTACATTTCCTGTGAGCAGGTTAAGCTCTAGAAATTTCCACGCTCATCCGGTGAGGAAGAAAGTAGTGCCATAAAAACAAATGAGCATTTCTCGCTTAAAAGTTTTCATTTTTGTGTAAATTGGATCAGGAGTCTGGCTTAATTTCTTCAAATTTCTAAGCCTGGCTACTGACCAGTAAGGCCGACTATCACATTGTTGGGCTAGTAGCGCATTGTTCGGTTAAGCTTTGCAAATAAATATAGAAGCCAACTGGTCACCATGGGCAACTGCTCCAGATTCTGTCTGCTCCAATGTTCTTAAATGCACCTCTTTGTACCTAATGTTCATGCACCTAGAGCTTCCTGCTTTGTGGTAACAGTGTTGGATTAGATACGTTCATCACTTCAGGATTACTATAATCTTTGCCTATAAACTCCAAATCCTACTCAGAAGAGAACAATTTCAACAAGCATTTACAAAGTATCTATGGGTACTAATAGATGATAATGGATAGGCAAATGACTGTTATAGCACAGCATCTACATCACTAGCTTTCATTTACACACATCTTTGGAGAAATGTTAATATTTATACGATCAGTCCCAGACACATTACATATTCTACTGAAATTTACCCTGCGGAAAGACACAACATAAAATGTGTCACCCCTTCTGCGGATGGCTTCCAAAAAGTCTTGGTAGCTTCTTGGTGAGGAGTAATAAATTTGCAGCTCATTTGAATTCCTAAAAAAACAAAGTAGGAAAAGGGTAAATATTTGCACTGTATACGATTTATATAGTAACCAGACACATGACAAACACACATTCATCATTGTCTCAAAACAGAATGGACGATTTTACATGCAGTTCTCTATTCAAAGCTAAGAAAATATCACAGTGCACTTCATTGTAATACCAGTATCTCAGCAACAGTTGATATCCCACATTTCCATACCTTATCAGGTTTTGCTAAACGTAAAAGGAAAAACATGATAGTTTCTGGTATTTATTTTAGTGAAACTACACAACATTACAGGACAGTGTTTATAAAGCATGCTGGGATTTCTTATAAGACACCCCAGGGTCTCAACCCCCCAACTCTATTCAAGCTTGGCTTCTCCATTTTTACATAAATGGCCTCTTTCACACCAGTCCTCCTCCCTGTCTAGGATGCGTACTTGACTGCCTTCAAAGGAGTGTCCTTTTTTTTTTAGATGTAGGTTTACTGCTGAATCCTGACCAGATGAACAACATTGTGTATGCAGTCCAGTGCAGTGAGGAGTGCTCAGAATTGTATGTCGGTGAAACAAAACAGCAGCTACACCAGCGTATGGCACAGCATAGAAGAGCAAAACCCTCTGGTCAGGATTCGGCAGTGTACCTACATCTAAAGGAAAAAGGTCACTCTGAAGACAGTCAAGTACGCGTCCTAGACACGGAGGAGGACTGGTTTAGAAGAGGTGTGAAGGAGGCCATCTATGTAAAAATCGAGAAGCCAAGCTAGAATAGAGTTGGGGGGGTGGGGGTGGTTGATGAGACATCTTTTGTCTGCCACATACAATGCTGTTTTAACACCTCTCTGGGCAGGTTAATAACACCACCTAGACTCCAATTATGCAAATGCAATCAAAACCTGGTTGTGAATAACAGATTATGTGGATTGGAGAAACTTTCACCATATTTATTCACGGATAATTTTTTGTACAAGTCATTCTGAATTGAGAAAGCTGGTTGGATGGCCAGTGAAATGTCTTGAAGGAAAAATACAGCAATTCCAGTTGCCTTGACATTTTTTTACAGATATATCATGACCTGGATGAATGAGAACCTTCACAGACATGTAAATAAAAAGGGATCATATTTTGCTTGACCAGACACAATGACTTTAGCCTATCTAAAGTACGTATTCTCCTGGAACTGGTGAGAAAACCGGTCACAGTCAGAAGGACTGGTCATACCATATGGCCCTGGAAAATAATAGTTACATTGCGGTTTTTGCACTGAAAGCCTGAGAAGAGGATATAAACTTTCTTCCACTGGTAAACATTTTACAGTCCCACTTTCCCCATTTACATGGTAGGAAAATCCATTAAACAATGAATAGCTTTGCAAGCAATGTGGGTTTAGAAATATTGTGAAATGATGCAGGTAATTTGCCCTCCATAATTTAGATGGCTGGCAGATCACTATAGGAGTTCTTGAAAAGACCCCAATATTATTACCTGCATAAGGGACTGTGGGTGTATTTAGAAGGGCAGACATAACAGCTTTAGATTACAAGTACCTTACTTTTGGCAGATTCTTTTAAGAAATATGAACATTTCTTGGAGATTTATAATAAAACCTAAGAGCACCTGCCATGTGGTTCCTTACGTTGTACATATACTGTGTATTTGTATGGAAAAAAGGTGGCTGCCGAGTGATCCTCATAACATGATTAAATATTGATACAGTTGGCAAGTTTGCTTATTACTGCAACTACAA
Organism: Nanorana parkeri; assembly: GCF_000935625.1. Taxonomy (NCBI): domain Eukaryota; kingdom Metazoa; phylum Chordata; class Amphibia; order Anura; family Dicroglossidae; genus Nanorana; species Nanorana parkeri. Next base: position 61,919 of record NW_017308533.1, read on the forward strand.
GTAATATATGTAAATGGCCACTAGATAAATGGCAGGATCTACTGGATCACATATACTTGGCTGGCTTGTTATTTTGGGACTAATAGCCTAAGTTATAAACAGGTTTGGATAGCATATCAAATTAAAACTGGGCGGGGCTGGGCTGGGCTGACAACCACCAAACTGCGATCGGTTGTTAGCCAACAGGCTTTAGGAGCTGACTGCGTTTCTGGCAGATTCTGGCAGATCAGGTATTTTTCTGTACTTGCTGGGTCTTTAAGGGGATAAAATATGGTAAATGTGCATGTGTTGCAGAGATGTACTGAATATGTTTTTCTTTTTTTTTTAAGAATTAAGTTCTAGATCATGTTTATTACAGCAATATTTTTTTTCCAAGTTCTTCATTACCTTTATTATTTGACAAGGGTGAGGAATTTTGTTTTCAACAGCCTAAGCTAGAGCAACAACAATGTATTTTATGCCAATATACTGTACACACTGACAGATATCAAATAGTACCCTCTATTTTCAGTAAATAAAAAAGTAAAGTTTAGAATTAGACAAAAAAAAACAACTTACTTTAAACTTGCATCTGTGTATTGCATTGTTACCAACTGTGATGCATCACCTTTCCCATCTTGCTTCTAAACAAGAAAAAAAAAGAAAATAAATGTTAGTTATTGAATGTTAGTTAGGCATAGCACTTCCTATGCTCCTCAATTCGATCTATTAAAAATAATGCGCTGAGAATGTTATTTGTACAGCTATATGGCTTTGTGTGCCCACCATGACACTTGTGCCTTAGGTTGCTGACCCCTGCTTTATGTTATACAAAGAGAGAGAGACAGATGAAAAGTGCAGGAGGAACATATAATCTTGTGATGCTGTGCACATCTCAATCTTCCCCTAAGGTTACCTACAATCCTGAGAAAGGCAGATGCATACATTCAACAAAATGTTTTCAATACCCCAATTCCCAATCTCAACAGTTGTTTGCTCCCTTTCAGTAGAAAAAAAAAAAAAAGAAGATAGTAACGCATTGTCCATGCAGTGTCAAAATGTGGGAGGATGAATGAAGGAAAAAAATGGATTACAGTCTAAAGGGGCATATGTACAAAGCAGTGAATGTGACATTTACCAAACATCCACTGCAGGTGTATCTTGTTGATGCATGCGTTTTAAATTGCAGTGATCAATTCCCCTATTGTATATTGAAGGTTTGGTAATGGTCACAATGACTTTATGAATATTCCCCCAAAATCATCAGATACTTTCTCACCTGCATTGCTTGAGCTTTATGCGTACTGATTGTCCGCCTAGTCTTTGTTCTCTCAGCTTCATGTCTGTGGACCCAGCCACGCAGTTCTTGGTTCAGCCTGTAAAACGATAATAAAAGCAATAGGTAATAACTAAATACTTTTTGTTATGGTGACAAAACTTACATTTCCTTTAGAACAAAAAGCATTATGGAATGCATAAATCTGTAATGTCTCTAAACTGAAACGTTTGGAAGGTTTTTTTTGCAGGACGTCTATAGACTCGGTAGACCACCAGCTATTCAATAACTTGAAGAGCCTTAAATAATATGGAACCTTAGTGAATGTAAAACACATTCCTGCAAATATGTAGGTTTGTCAAACAAAGCTTTCTCAAAAGAAGTGTTTGTAGAATAGATACCAGTGCTGTTCAATAAAATCCTCTGAGTAAACCAAAGGGGCCACATGTTAAAGTTAGCGTTGGTACATATTTGTCAATTCTTGCCATATCAAAATCAAACAATTGCAGAGGCTGTAATTCCAGAATAATCTGCTGTTATCAGCAGTAACACTGGTGGGTTTAGGCCCCATTCAAACTTGCGATCACACGCGTCTCAGAATCTGTGTCCATGTTCGGTCATCCACAGGGAATTGCAGCCTGTGCAATTACATGTGAACAGGCTGTGAACAACTGCGGGCAGTGGTAGCTGTCATTGTATTATACAGCACCTCATGTCTGCAGCAGATTGCAAGATTCCCCCAAATTCCTCTGTAGACTGTTTGCAGGTGTGAATGGGGCCATATTTAAAAATAGTACTAAAAAGCTTTTTTAGTAAAGGTAGACTATACTATACATACAGAGAAAGGAAAATGCCAATAATGTTTTAATCTTTTTGCTTCATTTTTGTTTTGGGAATTGTACTTGATGGACTAATGTCTTTATTCAACCTCAAATACTATGTAACTATGTAATATGATACAGGGAGCATGTGTAAAGTGTGGTACCTTAAATAAAGAGGTAATTTCTGGTCATTCAACTCATACGCTAAAGATATAAATGCACCTGCATCTTGAAGACTAGATAAGCTCCCAGGATTAAACTTATCAGGTATGAATCTCTAGGTCATGTGGGCTAGCTAGTGAGAACTCCCAGGATTTAACATTATCCGGTAAGAATCAACTAGCAGCCCTTGGTAGCAGAATCTCTTCCAAGAAAAAAACAAACTAAAATGATAAAGCAGAAGAGAAATAGACATCTATTCTCCTGAGGTGGAAGGGGGTCCTTAAAGTGACAGGCTTTTCCGAGTGTCCATTTCTCCTGGAGGCAGCAACATAACCCTACATCTCAGAGCTGTGTCCCTCAATGGACGATATAGAAAATATAGCTGTCAAATGAATGTGAGGTTTTAAAATGTTTACGGTTATTTCCCTAGCATCTTGAGAGATTCAACAGAAATCATTCAAAACAGAAAAATATTTCCTGCTCTGCGTTTCCCTATTATTGCAAATATTTGCATTAAAAAACACAAGCATCAGTCCCCTAGTTAATATAAAACCAATTAAAAGATAATTAGAGCCAGGCAACCAAACATAGCCCAGCTTGCCTACAGACAGTCCAACTCAATATAATCCTCGCTGCCTCTCATCTGTAAAGTTGTCGGTGCAACAAGCAGATAAAGTTCTGTTGACAGCTGTCAGTCTGGAATGAACTAAAAAGTCATTTTTAAGACTTTGGGACTCTAAAACTCCACAATAAAAAACATTCTTTATGAATGGAAAACTCTTCTAACAGTTAATCTTCCCAGGAGTGGTCAGGCCTGCCAACATTTCTCTCCAAAAGGGACAGTATTATATTAGCCAAGAAGTCACAAAGCATACAAAAACACCTCAATAACTGCAGGGTTTTGTTACTTTAGTCATCAGACCGGTGCTGATGACTCAAGGAATATAGGATTCCCTGGAAAGCACAGCAAAACTATTGCTAAATAAGGGAGCAAATAAATTATTTGCTAGGAAACATAAGGACGATATACGAGTCTTTTAGGAGAATGTTCTAAATGCAAATGAGACAAATGTCAAACTTACTGCTCTGCATGGGAAAAGCAGAGACTTGCTTTACCCAATTACAAGCTTTAAGCTGGTCAAAATTCAACCGCTGTTTGCCCCCCTGCTGGGTACCCCCCGTTCAACAAAAGTCGATTTTTCAAATCAACTTTTGTTATAGGAGCCAGCCTAGTCTTGACCAAAGACTGACTGCAGTCAATCTGCTGCAACAGAGGTTAGACAGTCAGAGGTGACTAGGTCACTGTAGGTGGGCAGCAATTACCAACCAGGGAGAATCCCCATGTCTCTTGAGATGATGAACAGAGGCAAGAATGTGATGCCTATCCAGTGTGCAGGCAGGCTCCTGGGAGTAAAGGCAGCAGCGCTGTATTGCCCACATAAAGTGGGTATGTGGAAGACAGAAAAGGGCAGAGTTCTGTAGTCCAGCATGGGAGAACTCAGGCAAAGCTGATAACATTGCTTGTGATTTCAGAGCAGCAGCTGTAATATTGCCATCACCAGTTTTTTATGCATATATTATAGAAATGTATGGCATTTTTTTTGCTAAGTATTGTAAGTATTGTGCAGGCATCTGATTAGTCCCAGATTAGTCCTTAAAGAGATGGTATGGTCCCCACAGAGCCCTGATCTCAACATCATTGAGTCTGCCTAGGAGAACATGAGATACAATCCAGTTAAACTGCATTAATCCACAGAAGAACTGTAGTTAGTTCTTCTAGATCAGGGGTCTCAAAGTACCGGCCCGTAGCCAGCTGACAAGTCCGGCACACTGTCACGGACCGCTTGCCTGACTTGCGGGAGCAGCTACACTGTTTGCATCTCTGTTGGATGCAGACCGCAGAGCTGCTCCTGCTCCTGTCAGAGCTCCGGCACTCACTAACTCTGTTCGGCCGGAGCTCTGGGGGGGGGAGTGTATTATTATGTGTTGGGGGGAGAGCGATGGAGGTTGCGTCACCATAATATCAGATGTGTTTGGCGGGCCTCGATGCCGATTGGCTGGGAACCCGGCTTCCCGGCCAATCAGCATCATGCCGGCCAAACAGAATGGACTCGATAAAAAAAAACGGTATAGGTGCATCTCTAGTCTTATGTGTATTATGTGTGTCGGTATTCTTATGTGTGTGTGTGTGTGTCGAGTGTATGAAGTGTGAGGGGGGCTTGGAACGGAGGAGGGGAAGTGTATTATTATGTGTGCAGGGGGATTGTAACGGGCAGAGTGTATTATTTTATGTGTGTGTGTGTGTGTGTGTGTGTAGGGGGGGGGGGGGGGGGGGTTGGGGGGGGGGGGGGAGATTAGTGAGTGTGTGGGAAGTTGTATTTTTCTGTGTGTGTGTATATTCGGCCCCATTCACACCTACTGTATATTTCAGGTGCAATTAAGGATCCCTGTGTCACAAACGTACGTTTTCCTGCAGCAGGAATCCCTAATCTGGCATTTACATGCAGCAACTGTCACCCATTCAAGTCAATGATCAGGTGACAGACACTGCATGTAAATGCCTGCACACTGCATGTAGTGGAAGGTGATATGATTACATGCAGTTACAAAAACAATCACTCTCCCTGGATACACATCCAGGGAGAGTGATTGATTCCTAACTCCTTTCACATATAATTACATGTGGTATGCAGGCGTTTACATGCAGCGGCTGTCACCTGATCAGTAACTTGAATGGGTGACAGTTGCCGCTTGTAACGTGTGCAGACATTAACACTGGTACCGTATATTAGTTACATTTTATTTTGAAGCATGACATTTGGTAAACGGTCCCTAAAGGACTGAAAAGTGTGTCCAGTGGCCCCCCAAGTAAATTGAGTTTGAAACCCATGTCCTAGATGTTTGGAACACCCTACCTACCGAGTTCCTTAAATTGTGTGCAAGCTTTCTTCTGTGTATGCTCTATGCAGGTTGATAATACAAATACAAACTCTTCATTTCATAGTTTTATGTCAAGGAAACTTTGTTTTTTCACAAGTACACAAAGGCTACACTTCCGCTAAGGCTCATGACTAAGCCCTCGCTAGCAAGAAACATAACAAAGGAGTAGTAGAGGGTCTAGCAGTGAGTGATGTGCGAGTCTGGCTTTGTAAACTTGCATTACGTGCAATAAAGCTTGCTGAGCAAAAGTGCAGCCTGTTTGTCTGTATTTGAATACTGCAGGGAGTATCCCAGTGGGTATGCACCCGTGGCTCACTGATGATCTGTAAGACCACCTGGAGTGGTCATATTCTTCTGTATTTTCTCACAAGTGCCTAAAACTTTAGTACAGTACTGTATACTTCAAACATTTATTGCCCAGGGACTATTGCTGTCCACAGTACTCCATTTTACTCTCTGTAGAAAATAATGACAGTAGCCAACCAGCAGATGACAGTGCAACAAATAAACCATGTTAATAGTATACACATAGCTACCATATATACTCGAGTATAAGCCGAGTTTTTCAGCCCATTTTTTGTGCTGAAAAATGCCCCCCTCGGCTTATACTCGAGTCAGCGTCTCGAGCACTGAGGAAAGTGGTCAGGTTTCTTCGTACTTACCTCGCCGAGTGTCGTGTCACTGCTGCTCCGGTGGGCGGCGCTCCAAGCGGGGTCATCTGGCAGTCTCCGGGTCAAGAGTATATACGGTACACTTATAGGAGCTGTGAGTGTCTGCTTTTTAAGCCAAATCCAGTTTCTTTGTCAAAATCAGTGGTAAAAATAGCTATGGGGGGGTACGGACAAGACTACTTTTTATCTTCCTTGCGCCTCATTGCTATCTCTTTATTGAAGCTCTTCTTTGCTGAATATAGAGTGATTTTGTAGAATAAAAAGTTAAATGGATTAGATCAAAGTAGTACTGATATTTAAACTCCAAGGCCCCAGGAGGAGGTTAAAAGGCCCATATGTGGCTCGTGGGATACAAGTCGAATACCACCACTTAAGGAGTTTAAATGATAGTGGTTACAAAATTGGAAATATTTCTTTTTCTCACACACATAAGACATGATCTTAAGGAAACAACTGAAATTAGATGCCAAATCTAGATTGTGGGGGCAGAGAAACGGCTTTTTATTTTACATGCCTGAACTGGAGTTCATGTATAACTTTTCCCATGTAAATGGAAAAATCAGGCTAACATGAACAACCGATGAATCATATGTATGCTTCACATATATGGCTAAAGAACACCAGAAAAGAAAAACTGTGGAAAAATGTTTGCTTCAACACATTAGCAATGTAATGAACAGCTTACACCATCTGCTGGTCATTGCACAGCACTGCAGCCCAGGTCTCTTCAGTGCAGAGCGCATTAGTGAACTTTAAAGGGTTTCTAAACCCTCCTGTGTTTTTGCATATATCTACTGCTAGCAAGCAGTAGATATATGCAAAATGAAAAAAAAAAAAAGCTTTAAAATCGGTTTAAACTTACCCGTCTTCGCCGCGCGCTCCCATCCGAAAATGCTCGGTCGGCCGCAAAGCATATTGGGGCGGGCGCATTCGCAGTTCGGATTTTCGGCCGGGAGACGAGGAGACACACAAGGTAAGTCACTTTAATTTAAGGCCACAACTGGAAGACTATGACACATCAGCAGTTGGTCCGTAATGCTCATGTCCTGAATAGAGATCAGTCAGTCTTCGATTTCTGTTCATATCTTAAATCAATTCTGTAAATTGTGTAAACCACATTTGTGCTTGGTCCTGTGGTTATTCTGATAATCAGTCTGTTACCTCTACCATTGTCAGTCATTACCCCTCTGTCTGTCTGTAACCTTGACTATGTTTAGGATTGTTTTGTCTGTGCCTGATCTAACCATCAGCCTGCTGTCACTCGTTTACTCTGACCATGGTTTTTGTCCTGCTTGTTAGCCAGATGTTGCCTTTGGAGACACAGTGGGTCTACTATGCTATGCTGAGTTCTGGGTCATCGGAGGACATTACTATATGTCCTCCCGTGACCCTAAAGAGAACTATGGGCAAAAAAGATTTCCTCATCGTTCTTTAAAATGGTGCAGACTGTGAAATTTTTACTAATGCAGCACACAATGATTCACAATGCATATTCCCGTCATGGTCACTGCGACATAATAGATAATGTCACAATTTGCAACTTTGTGACAATTTTGATCATTTCCCTGTCGCAATCTCTCACTCTGCACCACCAATAGTTAAATCAGGCCCATTATCTACTATATTGCCGTGACCATAGTTTAAAGGAGTGCTGTGCCACCTACTGCCTGGCACACTATGCGTTTATTCAATGTACCCAAACATATGCAATCATTTACAATTTCATCTATCTCACAAGTAAAAACGGTCTCAACCCACACGGTTTTACATTTTGAACCACTGATATTATATGGGTCTTTTTTACTAACCTAAGGGTTTGTGTTTGGTTGATAAGGGGTCGACAAGGAGGAGAAGGAGGAGGAATGTAGAGTAACGGCTCCTCTTTCACAATCATCAATGCCTTTTCAGTTGAAATAAAGTCTCGAGGTCTAAAAGCCAGAAAATAAAACAAGAACTCAAGGTTTATTATACATGATGCAATGAAACCATCAATGCGAGTGATTCAAGCACGCCATTCAACAATCAGGTTATGCAGATTTGCAGTAAAAGAAAAAAACTTTACAAAATCATAAGAAATTATAGCACAAACACATATTCCAACAAACTAAAAAAACATCTATTTTTTTTTGAGAAATAAAAGAGAATGAAGTTTATACTGCGCATGTACCATGCTTATATGCTGACAGAATTAAGAATAAAACGGAGCAATCGGATTGCACAATCTCAGTACATTCCTTTTGTCATGTAGCTCGAAGACTCCAATCCTTTTTGCTTATATCCAATCAGGCTTTAGCATAGAAAATTGATATAAAGTCCACAGAAGAATAGACATTTTAATATTTGTCATACAATGTGTGTGCTGTAATTAAAATGTTTAAGTTTTGCATATAATAATGGAGTTTATATTATCTTGTTTTAGGAAATACTGCAATCAGAATCTCACAGGTGTGGACAGCTTAAAGTATAACTCCAACCAATATATATTTTTAGGATAGAGTAGGGAAGAGATAACATTTCTGCAAGGTTTTTATTTCAGTTGAAGACCCCATTGGGGAGATTTCCCTCACTTTCTGCCCCTGTGACAAGAAGGCACAAAAATAAAACAATACTGTGAGGAGTAAAAAATATGTTTTTGTTTGTGTTCCCATTGGATAGATTTCTCCCCAGTAGGGTCACAAACTCCATTAAAAACCTGAGGGGCTCTCTAATCTATGGGTCATATGCAGAATATTAAAATAATGTAGTAGGAAGCCAGGTAGGCAGTCAACTACACTTTTAAAACATATAGGTTTACTGTTTTGCCTTTAATTCTGTACAGCCAGCATCATCGCTTCCAAGGAAACAGTAAAGCTGAACCAGCAGTGATCTTCCAGGGTGTGCAATGTGTAAATCACAAAATGAATTGTGCAGGTAAGATAATAAACATGTAAGTACTTAAACTGTCAATTTAGATCATTTTTTGGACAACTATGACAAAAAAAACAGCAAGTAAAAAGGTTTTAACACATATTTAGAAAACAAATATTGCACAGATGTGTAATAATTCTTTTTTGCACCAAACGAACAATTGAAAGCCTCTATTTCACGTTGTCTATTTTATCAAGATTTGTTAATTCATCACTGCCGCAAAGGGCCCCTTTTGTTTTGCGGTCTGATTCATAGAAACTTACTGTTAACACCAGCTAAAAGGAAGTTATATTTTTAAAGGCAAGAACATGTGGGAAAATCTTTAGGAATTGACTATTATATAGAGAAATGTGAAAATGTTGATATCATGGCGAGCGTGCAATAAATTCAGCAGATACTTGCATAAACCTTTAGGAAGCTCGTAAAAAAAATTTTTGATCAATAAATAAGCAATACAATCATAGGGAGTGAAGATATGGTGGGATTTTGTGAACGGATATTTATGTTGATTTTTGTTGTTGTGTATAATGACATTTTTGGTGTTCAATACATTATTGGGTTTGTAATTTTACATCAAGTAAACATAAAATTATTTTCCAAAAGCAATATAAAAGCTCCTAGAACATTGAAACAAGAACGTCAACATTTGTTAAGATTTGAAGCTTTAGGGATTGCCATTGAGCGAAAGTTATTTCGTATAAACCCAACATAGGGTTAGGTGCAGTGAAAAGAACCACAAAGTAAAAAGGGAGGGTTGGGAGAAGGACCTAACACAAGATCAGGAATAAGGTTCAGGGGTAGGAGGGAGAACTAGGTAGGAAGGGAAGAACAAGAAAAGGAGGTACAGAGGGGAGGATGGGGAACTGTGATGTCTCCCTTGGCGCAAAAACGATAACTTCAAGCAAACTGGTTCACATGCTTAAGCAGTCTTTGCAGAAATTAGAAAGGAAGAAGTGTTCTATACATGGTGTAGAACAATTTTTTTTTTTCTTTAATGGACCATGCTTTCACCTGCTAGTACCACATTACATTGCTCATGCCTGTCTTTGCACAATTCACTCACTTTATTCTGCAATATATATTTTTTTTAAAACACACAACAAACTGGCTGGATAGTCGGTGTAGTCCAGCGATCTATTTTAATACCCTATTCTTCAGAAATAAAGCCGTGTACAATACGTGGCAATTTTCAGAATATATCTTCTGAAATGGTCTGTGTCTCATTACAACCTGTCCTTTTTAGCTCCATTCTATTACCTATTAAAAGTGACCATTATTTCCTGACTAGGTAAAAAGCATTAACTATTACAGAGCGCCGATGTGTCCCTTTAATAGCGTTATCTGGTGTTTACAAGATGTGGTTGCCCCCCCGAAGTATCTTGTCCATTTACACTGTTTCTAGAATTATGTGAATACAAAGGCAGAGTATTCAGGTACATGTTGGCAGAGGAATGCTCGGTAAAGGGACAAAGGAACAAAGAAAAAGGATCCCATCCTTTTCATCAGCGAATCCATCACTTTTCACTACTGAGTGCACAGTGGAAAAGGTGACAAATTAGTGGAGCAAGACAGCTAAAAAGGGAGGATTACTATGTATGCGTACTTTCTAAATGCGCGAGATACAAAAAATCTTCCTAATTTTTTTGCAATAGTTGCCCTTTAACCTTACCATATGGCAGGCCTCAAAATTTCCACTCGCCCCCTCGCAATTGGCGAGTGAAAATTGCGTGGGGGCGAGTGGAAACTCATCGAGGAGCGCCGCCGGTGGGACCAGAGATGGGACATTACCGCCACGGCGATTGCTTACTTCTGTTCTCTTCTCATCTGCCGCTGCAGCTACAGAGCGGCCGACAAGGAGAAGAGAGAACACAAGCGAACGATCGCGGTGGCGGTAGTGTCCCATCTCTGGTCCAGCCGGCGGCACTCCTCGATGACATCCGCTGTCTTCTGCAGCTTCCTCCGCCCACCTCAGCTGCCAGGCTGGGATGAAGATTGCAGAGACAGTGAGACCAGCAAGCCAGAAAGTTATGCAGCAGGGGGAAAAGAGGATACATGGACGATCTCTGCACCGCCCCACCACCACCAGGAGAGAGGGATCCAGTTACTTAATTCAGCAAACCCTTTTTCTACTGTGATTAGAACTATGCTCTGTCAGCTCTACACCTTGAATTCATCATTCTTTCACATGGAGAAATAAGGGGCAGAACTGTTCCGCTTTATACAGATGTATGCCTTAATAATAATTAAGTATATGCTGTGTAGGTCACTGACTCTAGATCGGCTGATCTTCCAATGAGTAACGGGGATGGGAGTGGGCCACTTTACAGCATACGCAGTGCATACAACACGGGACAAATACACTCACTCCATAGCAGAAAGAACACCAGTATACTAAATGGACTGGTAAACCCTGTGCTTGTTGGCTAACAGGAAAGATGCAGCAGGATTTCCAACATCCAGGCTGAATTTGCCATAAGCGTTTGATGGTAGAAAAATCTTCTAATTCAAGCAAAAAAGATGTCAGAAAGGATAGAGACATCAGTTTACCTAGGACACCAAGCAAAACTGGGTACTAGTGAGAGTTTAGCCTCAAAGTGGCTAACCTTCAGGATTCTATGTGCCTAGCGTCCATTTCTCCTGTTAAGTGGCAGTATATTTCCTGGTTTCTTACAATCAATTGGTGCTCCTTAATGGATGATAGAAAGTTTTCTCTATTTAGCCATATAAATCCTAAATTACATAAGGGTTTGTATTTGCAGTCACTAAAAACAAACTGTAGGCTAGAACTAGTTTTTGGGTAGTTCACTGTTAAGCTGTAAGTAGACTGAATATGCTATAGCATGACCAAGCTAGCATTTATTTAACTGGAATACACACCCAGCTGGATAGCTCAGAGAAGGAACACATCCTCGTGCTGGGAGATAGCAGCGTCTCAGTCCATTATACTTATATACCGATTTATTTAAAAAATCAAATGGAAGTTTTTCTCTTTAAAACTAGACACAAGTAGTTCACAAGACCTGTAACTAACTAACTAAGACCTTTACACATGTAGTCCGCTTACATCCAACTGCCCTTAAACCTAACATGAGTCCGTTTTGTAGTTTTTTTTTACTCCATCTCTATATGAAGAAAAAAAACTCAATGGACACAGATATCACAAAATTGACATCTATTCCTTACTGTTCCAATCAGCAGAGGATCTGCGCATGGACACCCTGCTGATCGGAACAGACGTCTCCCATGTGAAAGGGCTCTATGTGTATTATAAACTCTAATTCTGGTCATACACCAGTAAAATTTCACTCAAAACATTTTCAGAACATTTGTTGGATTATCTAATAATGAATCAATATGACCATCGTTTTTGACCATAGTGCCGGAAAAACTGAAGGAAGTGAATGTGGTTTTAGTTTGAGAGACTTTATTATTTTGCTAAAATCTCTGATTGCATTATTGAATGTTCCGACAAGAGTTTTCTTATGAACGTTCCTGAGAAAATCTACCAGTGTACGGCCACCTTAAGCCTTACCTGCATTTAAATCAGCGACAGAACCGTGTAATTAACACGCCTAGAGTTGTACAAGTTGTAATTAGCAGGCTAGAGTTGTACAAAAAACAAATACAAATATTACTTCTCCAAAATATGGAAATGCAAAGCAATATCAACCTCATGTCAACTGTGTAAAATACAATATAAAGTTACAAATTTAAAAATAAACATGGAAACTCATAAAAAGTACCTGAAATCATTTTGTGGGGTATCCTTTTCTTTCATGTTGGCTTCACCAGGTGAAAACTCAAGCAGGTGTCTATTATGGTTGACAGACCTCACCTCCATATCAAATTCCCCAGAAGTGGATTGTAAAACACTATTAGAAAACAGACAGTGTAAAAATAGCAATTCCACAATAAAAAAAATATGAATAAACTATTGTTAAAAAAAAATGGTCTGAATGCCACAGAGAATGCAGAAAAAGCAGTGAGCACCAATGTGAAATGTTACACACACACACACACACACACTGTATAATTGCTGGTAATATGGGCCTTGACAAAGTTGGGTTGTGCCTCATTGAAACATTAGAACTCAAAAATAAACAGCACTCCTCTTGTCAAGTCCTGTAAGTGCCCATAAAACCTACAATTGTATGAATCTATTCATGTACTGCACTCTGGTAGGTATCCCTATAGTTGAGCGTGGATACTTGCAAAGTACATTATATACACATACACTAATATATATATATATATATAAATAATCACACACACACACACACAATAAAATAGTATGTTACCTAAGTGGGTTGAAATTCAGCATTAAAAATACAGCCACCATCATCAGGCAGACAGCTCTCCTCTTTGGAGCAGTAACTTTAAGTTTCTGATTCTGCATAAGAATACATGAATGACAGTCTTTGTTAACAAATTCATCAAGTGCTAGTATTTAAAATTAAACAAATATGCTTTATTAGAGGACAACTAAATGTAACAATTACCACCTGTATAACCTGGTCCAAGTGCACACCCAAAACAAATTTCCATGATATTTATACACACAGTTGCTTTGAGTAAATAAAAGCATTGAGTAGAAGAAAAAGTTAAAATGCTGCCGAAATAAATAAATCACTGTGAGAATAGCTACATGAACGAGCTCCCGTCAAGGCCCATTCACACCAATTGCAGTGTGTTCCAGAGCGGCAGCTGCTGGAATGCACAGCAATCACTTACAAAACTTCCCACTTTGATCTGGGGCGGGAAGGGGTGTGACGTTGCATTAAAGTCAATAGCACTGCAGCCACGCCCCCCCAGTGCAAATCGGACGCGTGGCAAAACATTGCATGCGCTCCGGCCCACCGCGAACGCAAAAAAGAGAGAATGCAGCATTTTTTGTTTTCGCAGTGGACCGGAACGCAGGCAGTTTTGCCTCGAGTCCGATTGCACTGCGGGCGGGGCTGCGGTGCCATTGACTTCAATGCACCGCTACTCCCCCTCCCGCCCCAGAACGAAGAGGGAAGCTTAGTGAGCGATTGCTGCGCGTTCCAGCAGCTGCTGCTCTGGAACGCACCGCAATTGGTGTGAATTGGCCCCCAGGGCTAGTTCATACCAGCCAGTGCGTTCCAGCCCGATTGGGGCCAGAACGCACTGGATGGCATTACGGCCGGCTCACTTTGTTGTGGGGTGGGAGGGGGCATGACAGTGCATTGAAGTGAATGGCACCGCAGCCACATCCTCTGGCCACAATGTGATCGGACGCACGGGAACACATGGCACATCAATGCCTGCGTTACGGTCTGGTCAGCATTATTTCTGACCAGACCGGAACGCAGGCATTGATGTGCCACACGTTCCCAATGCAGCCAATCGCACTGCGGCCGCAGGGAATGGCTGCGGTGCCATTAAATTCAATGCACCACCACGCCCCTCCCGCCCCAACACAAAGTGAGCCAGCCGCAATGTGATCCAGTGCGTTCTGGCCGGAATTTTGTGCAATATTCTTATACTATAATTTTGTGCCATATACTTATTAGAAAACAAACATTTTTATGCTGGCTAATTCTACCCAATAGATAAAACATAATAAAAGGGGTGTAAATACAACATTAGAAAAAAAAAAAAAAAAAAAAGTTAATATTTATGAAAAAAACATGGTTAAACTAATCCACGAGATTAAAAAAAAAAATAGTTCTCATGATACTGCTGCTATAACAATTAGCTATTGCTGTTCCTCCCATCAGTAGGGATCAGTTACATGTAACAAAGTTAACCGACAAAATTATTCTATACACCAACTTGCAGTCACCAGACATGCAACCTTCCTAAACTTTTCAATCTCCTGACATTCAGCAGGAAAGAAACCCTTGCTATGCTTCCCCTTGAAGACTGAGCAATCTGCAGACCCAGTGGCATGATCACTGGGTCTGATTTCAACTCTTACTTGTTGCCACCAGAGGAGTCAACAGAGTGTGCGAAGGGTTAAATAGGTGGTAATGGTGGAGACCCCCTATGATTGCTGCATTTGAAAGGAAGGCATCTGCATGTTTTCAAAACCAATGCTACAACACCGTATTTACACTGAGTGGCCAGATTATTATGACCACCTAACGTTTGTAGGCAAATTAGCTATAATTGATCTGAAGATATGGGTAAACAACGCGATTTAACAGCCTTTGGACGTGGGATGATTGTTGGCGCTCGGAGCCATGGAGCGAGTATCAGCAAAACAGCAGAATTAGTTAAATGTTCAAGAGCAGCTGTTGTTAAAGTGTTTAAAGACTGGACTGTCAGCCGAAAATCTGGGTCTAAACGTGCGAATTGTGGCCGTCAGCGACTAGTCAATGTTAGGGCAGAACGGAGAGTGGCAAGACTGGTACAAGACAACAGAAGGGCAACAGTGCATCAAATTACTGCAGATCTTAATCAGGGATCCTCTCAAATGATCTCTGAACGCACTGTTCGCCGTACACTGCATCAAATGGGATATGGAAGCTGAAGGCTATTCATCAGGCATGGTGTCAGATTCCTCTCATCACCTTTCAACATCTCGTGGAGTCAATGCCAAGAAGAATTGCCGCAGTATTGAAGGCAAAAGGTGGCCCAACAAAGTACTGGTGGGGTGGTCATAATAATCTGGTCACTCAGTGTTTTAATTTACAGTGAATGGGTGTTACTAGACAAGCTGCATTAGTTTGCAGATCACAACATATAATGCCCACTAGTGACACTGGCACCATTATGATAACTACGAGAGTATCCCTTATGCCCAGGACATGCTGGACCCAATCCAGAGGTTTTAACTCACTAAATTGAGAGGAGACCGTATAGCATGATAGCAGAGCAGTGGCTTCACTTTCATCAGGAGAGAATAAATAATTCATTTAAAAGGTAGATGTATATTATGCTGGAGTTGGGCTTTAATTGAGCAAAATAATAAATAGGTATTTTTGCATTTCTCTAGGAAATTCGACCCCTCTCTCTCCCCAATATATTTCTAGCATCATATTGTAGGCTTGATGAAATGCATTTACTCTCTGACAGTAAAGCTACGGTATAGCTAAATGAAGGTATCAGAAGGATACAACTAAGGTACTCCTTCACCTCTTGACTATTCCTTTCTGCCAGAGGATTTAGTTAGTCTACATTGCATATAAGACAACACAATAAAATGGTATGTAGACAAAAAATAGAGTGGCCCTAATGCCATTCATTACCTCAGATACAACTTCTTCCAGCAGTTTTTGCAAAGAGCCATTTTCTTTTTTGAGCCTTTCATTGTCAGACAATGCTGCTCTCAAGCGCACTTCCAAACCCTGCATGTACTCCTTCTTTTTCCTTCTAGACTGGAAGGCAGATTCACGATTTTTTATCATTCTTTGCTGCCGCCGTATAACGCTTATCTGTTAGAAAAAGTTTTAATAAAGATTTAATATGGATTAGGATCAACAATAAAAAATTTAAAAAAAACAGTGCATGCAACATACTGTTTGGATAGGGGCTGCTCTGGGTGAATCTGTGATGAAAAATGATTTCATTTAGGATATTTTCTTCAGTCAGTATAATATACAGGGCTATGAGAAATTCTAAACTCAATGGGAGATTGATCCAAAGATTTATCGCCATTATGGGGTCAGGAAGTGATTGTTTCCCCTCTTACTGCAAACTGGACTATGCATGTATTTTTATTTTTTGGCATTCCACTGAATCAAACACACACGTTGATCTCAATGGAACTGTATCTTTCTTCATCCTTATCTACTAAGTAACAATGTTCTTACAAAGTTTTACATATTATACTGAGAATATAAACACATTGAAAGAAAATTATAATAGTTTTGGGTCGTTGGTTTTTATTTTTTGTTTAAAAATAAAATTTATAAATTTTTTAACCATTGTTTTCTATAATGTTTTACTATATACAGTACCTAAAATGTTTGTTTTCACAAATAAACATTTAATACATGTAGGAGTCCCAGAGCACTGTGGGCTAGCTAAGGACAACAAAGCAGCTTGCTCTAAGGCAGAGTCTGTGTAACTGAAATACTAAAGGTGCCCATACACCTTACGATTATCGTACGACAATCGTATGCGATCGACTTTTCGTACGACAATCGTAACGTGTGAATAGAGTGATGTGAAAAGGATGCAAAAGGCTTCACCTTGTTGCCCAGAAGCAGAAAGCAAAATATTATGATGACCTTCTTCATATACTACTTTACCTGACTAATAATAATGAATATTTAATAAATATATCTTTATATAATATATAAACAAAGATTTCCTAGGTGTTATTATAATTAAGGAAATTAAATTACTAAATAGTGATTTTTGTACATTAATAAAAAGCTTTGCCTTTTTATTAGGCAGATAGTTAAAAAAACAAAAACTTTACAAATAAGTTCAAATAAGCAATAGTAAATTATTATAATATGTTCCTTTAAACTGTACACAAATGCATTATCTGTTTCAAATGTACTAGCTCTCCACGCTCTGCTTGGGACAAAAGCATATTTGAAAATATTAACCATATTTTGTATTTAACTTCATAAGAGTAAAACGTTTCCTTGTTAGTTTATTGGACTGGCACACTATTGTTACTTTAGTGCCAGCTATTTTTAGTTTTGTACTGAGAAAATGTTGATGGCTTTTCCATTTTTCTGGCTCCCAGCAAAGATAAACAGCAATGCAGGTTTTTCAAATGGAACAAATCATCATACTAAATCAAAACGACACATCATAAAACAATGAGTAGCAGATCCAACTATGTTCTGTAAGTGTAAAAGAAATCCAGACGAAACCAACTGAACCAGAAAAGCCATCTGAACTTCGAAGAACATTGTGAAAACAAACACACCCAGCATATAAAAAATAAAAAAATGCTAAGAAAAAAAAAGTATTTATGAAGCAGAAAACTGCATGAACATACATGCATACGCACTAAGTATATATAATATACACACATATATAGAGTGAAGATAAAAAGTCTACACACTCCTGTAAAAATGCCTTAAAATTCTCCACATTTAATGTGACCTATAACCAGTACAATTTAATTTTTAAAAAAAACTGAAATTGTTTAGTGGAAAAAAACTGAAATAGTGCGGCTGAATGTGTACACACCCACTTATAATTAGGGATGTGGCTGTATTCTGAACAAACCACATTCAAACTGAAATTAAATAGTAGTCAGTACACATCTGCCATCAATTAATGGGACTCTGATTAAACCCATATAAAAGTTCAGCTGTTCTATTCAGATTTTACTGACATTTAAGCCAGCCATACACCTATAGATTATCGGCAGATTTTCTATGGTCAGATAGAAAAAAAGTGCAACAGATTCCTCCATCTACGCTAAACTGTGTGGATGGAGGAATCTCACACTGGGCCTGTGCGATGCGATCAAAATGCTACAAGCACTATTTTGATCGCATCGCACAGTGCCGGAACGCAGGCACAATGTGCCTTGCGATCCCATGCGGCAGATCGCATTGCGGCCGGAAGGTGTGGCTACGGCGCCATTCACTTGAATGGCCCACCAAGCACCCTCCTACCCCACTAAAAAGTGAGCCGGCCGCAATGTGAGGCAGTGCGTTCCGGCCAAAATCGGGCTGGAACGCACTGCATCTAGTGTGACTGAGCCCTCAGTAAAAGTTGACTTTATAACTTAAATATATTTACAAAGCCTGCTGCTGTAAACTAGCATATCCAAAAGGTCCCCAGCACGACTGCTTGTACAAAAATGCAGTCTTTTTATAATGCGGCCCATATGCATACACTGTCACCATCATTTGTTATGCCTGTCACTTTTCCTTCCTGGTTATATAGCAGAGTTCGTCTCTAAATGGCAGCAAAAGCACTTTCCTTTTGTAGAGTGGGAAAGAGTAGAACATCTTTCAGGTATTTATTGCTGTCTGTATCCTTCTGGGAAGGATGCTCTCACTTACTGTTTCATTTGCTTCAGATTCAACCAGAATATCAAATGAGAGAAATACAAAAGATTAGAATGAGACAACTTGTAAACATCAGTTCATGTCATCAGAAAACTAAATGTTTGACTTAAGTTTTCATATTACACCATTGCAGATGTATTCAGTGGTTGACACTGTAGCCTTGCAGAGTTGGGGTTCAAACCCTTCTTCCACTAGGAACACTTGCTGCATAGAGTTTACATGTTCTCCTGTGTCTGAATGGGTTTCCTCCAAGTGTTCTGGTTTCCTACCAAATCATAATGGTACGTTAATTGGCCATAATGTGAGGATGTTAGGTGCAAAAGTGGTAAGTGCCTTTGGGGCATGGATTATATAGTGCCGCAGAAATAAATTAAATAAATTAGTACAATATATTTTTATCCCTCATAGAATTTTACACACTTACATCTGCTTCAGTGTCAGGAGCTCGAGCTGATGAATGGATAAAAGGTTTCACTGGTGTGGTCTTCTCACTGTTAAGTCCAATGTGCTGCAGTAAATTCACAGATGGTGTGGAAAGCTGTGTTGCTCCTCCATTCATAGCCAGGACAGGTTGTGCTGTAACAATCCCAGGTGTTGGGAGTTGAACAACTGCAGACGGGGTGAGTACAACTTGCTGCCCTGTGGTTAAAAGAACAAAATGTTTAAAAGCCTACAGAAAGTTGCTCAGAATAGAGCAGTGAAGATACTGGAAGACTAGAAGTTCAACTTAGTTAAAGAGATCAATATTTGCTAGGGCTGTTACTGATTAAAATTGTCATGTTCGATTAATCAAATTTTTAAAAATCTTTTAAAATATAATTAATTTTGATTAATTATAACGCACATACAGATCCAACTACATTGGCCTAGACACATACAGCACAGCAATGAAGTAATAAAATGAACTAGGATCACACTAATCCAGCACGTTATTAATCTCACGTGCCCCACTCAATATGGCCGCCGCTTGAGTGGGGCAACTCAGAATAATAACGTGCTGGATTAGTGTGATCCTAGTTCATTTTATTACTTCATTGCTGTGCAGTATGTGTATAGGCCAATGCCTTGGAGTTTGGTCCACACTTGTGGGAACACCGACCAGCTGGGAAGATTGTAGAAGAAAGGTTCGATGTCAATTGGCAGGCTGCACAGTGATGTTCCCTTTACATGTAAGTATAACCTATTTAAAAATTGCTGGAACAAGTTTCTTGGGCAAACTCACCGGCCCAAGTGGCTTAGTCAGCTAACGAAGGGAAGGGGGGAGGAGTTCGGTGACGTCACGGACATAGACGTCACCGGACTCCTCCCCCCTTCCTTTCGTTAGCCGATGGAGCCACTTGGGGACATCGATGTCACCGGTGACGTCGATGTCCGTGACGTCCCCGTATCTCCAACGGGACTCCCGGAAGCCAGCTGAGAGGTGAGTATTTTCATTAGCGATCAAAAAGATTAACGATTAATCGAGAAATAAATAGTTCATTTCCGCAGCCCTAATATTTTCTTACGATGATTATAGCCAAGGTCAAGACTGTCCTAGTTTAACATATTCTATACTATGATCAACTGAGTGCAAAATAAGTCTGGGATGAGGAAAATTTGGAAGCTGCCACTGCTGACTTAATTTTTAAAGTGCAGGATCCAGGGTTGCCTTCCCGATCCTGGGTTCACTGATTAAGTGGTAATAAGTACAATCATTACCTCAGAATAGTCAGGGAATTTTGGAACTGTCACAATAGGCAGATGGTTAGAGAGTCAACTATAACCAGCCTAGTTTATGACAGAAGAGGCATGGAGGGAAATGTATCAAAACTGGAGCAGACAGAATCTGGAGCAGCTGCCCATAGCAACCAATCAGCTTCTCCCTTTCATTTTAAAAGCATAAATTAACAAACTGAAGAGAGAGGCTGATTGGTTATTACAGGCAACTGCTCCAGATTCTGTCTGCTTGTTTTGATAAATTGCTCCCCAGAGAACTGAGGCTTTACTCCAATAAGTTGTACATCTGATTATTTTTTTCTACTCCTTGGCCTGGGGAAGCATGCAAGGGTTAATAGGGATACCTGCTTTGTTTCACCTATCTGCTGTTCATCCACCTATCTGCTGTTCATTCACCTATCTGGGAGATAAGTAGAGCAGCACCAGACGTATACTCATCTGTAGAAAAGAATGAAACCTGCACAGAATATTGTGAATGTAAAGCTACATTACAATTGCTAATGACTTCAGTAAACATTCAATGTTTTCTAGACCTTAGCTGAGGATTTCCTCTTTTATTAGAATAATCCAAGGGAACCTACCCATGATAGTAGAG
This sequence comes from Nanorana parkeri, assembly GCF_000935625.1. Taxonomy (NCBI): domain Eukaryota; kingdom Metazoa; phylum Chordata; class Amphibia; order Anura; family Dicroglossidae; genus Nanorana; species Nanorana parkeri. The sequence goes on from NW_017308533.1 coordinate 82,936, forward strand.
AGGACATTTGTGAGCTAGTAATGAATGTACTGTACATTCCCAACATGGATATAGAGGGAGTGAGAGAGAGATGCTGGGTTAAGAAACCAGCAACGCCTATCTCACACTAGTGATTCTCAACTATTTGTTTTCAATAGTGGAAAGTACAGCTTTTGAATAGTGTAATAATTAGTAAAAGCTAAAAATCGCTGCTTACCTGCTGGTGGTGCTGATTGAATGGCAATCAGTGGCTGCTGTTTTGGCAGCAGTGTTGTAAGTGGCTGAAATATAATGGTTTTAGCAGTGGTTCCTGAGGCGGGCTGGATTTTTGCAGTGCTAGGAATCAGAATGGCTTTTGGTTGAATGGCTGTCTTGGGCACTACAGGTGGAAGTTTTCTTTTTTTTACTGGTGCCTTACCTATAAATAAAATATAGGGAGTTCAATTTTAATAAAGTTGTATACTGTATTCAGCTATAAAAAAAAAAAGTATAAAATAGTTCTGGTCTTATATATTTGCAAGATATTGCTATTCAGTGTGCCTAGCTGCAGGATCTTGTACAGTATAAGTAAAGCTTGTATTGCAGTGTTGAGGAGAGCAGACATGAGTGCTGGCAGATAAGTTTAGTGTAAGTGAGAGACTGTAGTGTAGCACATAGGAAAAGGATCACACAGGCATTGCTTCATCAGAGGTATAGAATGCAAGTAGGCGGTAAAATAAGAGACCCAAAAGCCACCAGTTTCGCATTAAACTAACCAGTAAACTTAGAGGAGAGGCATTTAACTACAGCGGTGATCCTGCTAAATCAGTATGCCCGTCTGTGGTCAGAGAGGAGCAATACTCCCTCCCACCTGTCCAAATCTGTATATTAAAACTTTATAAAGAGAAACTACAGTGCTTATAAAAAATCTTTTATTGCTATAGAACACTGAGTCACAGTGGTTTTGGGGATCTCTGCAATGTAAATTACATTTACAAAGAAAAAAAAACAAAACAAACAAAAAAAAAAACCTGTCTACATAAGTATGCACCCTCTTTATTATGACATAAATCATCAATGGTGCAGTAAATTATTTTCCAAAATATTATAATTACATAAATGTAGATCACTTGAGTGCAAGTCAATGGTTTTTAAAAAATAAATACATATTAAAGTATCCAAAAGGTATTGAAAGGTCCAATTTCAGACGATGTCAGTGGCATGGAGGAATATACACCATGATGACAAAAGAAGATGCAAAGCAACTTCAAAAAAGCACAAGTCGGGGGATGAATACAAGAACATTTTTAAATCACTCACCACACTGGGTGTGTACATTATCATTAAAAAGCTGAGTGTCATGTGAAGAGGGCCACTGCAAAGTAGAAAAATCTTGCAGCATGCTGGCCACCATACAGAATGCCCAGCTTACACGCACTGAAGAGAAGCGTCCCAAGCTGAACATCGCTGCGGTCGCATCACCGGCTCCTTTTCACTATCCTCCATTCACAAAAGGTCTTGTATTTTTTTAAAGAAGGTGACATCATCTCTCCTCTTACAATCACAGAATGTTTAAGAAATATTGTGTGTAGCTGTTGGGCTTGTTCACACGACATCCGGATTCAGTCCGGACCAGATCCGTGCACTCCTGCACCCAAAATGCATCCCAATGTATCCCTATGTGTTTTATGGGCTACAGTTCTCACGAGCGCAGTCCGTTCCGGTCCGGACAGAAAAAATACTGCATGTCACATTTTGTCCGGTCCGGATATGGTCCAGAAATGCACGAACGCATCAAAAACACAACGAAAACGCACCGAAAAGGCACCGCATTGCAGCTATCATATTGACAGCCCCACAAATTTTTATTTTTTTTTAACTGTAACACGTCAAAAACGCATAGCACCGCGTCTGCAGATCTGGACCGGACATCGTGTGAACATGCCCTTAAGGGAAGGAAAGATCATGGCACATTTGTTAATCTGCTAAGAAAAGGTCATGTACCAAAAGTGAGCAACTGTACTGTACAGGCCTCCATGGCTTAGATGAGACAATATGCATACAAAAGCTATTGCGTGACCAGTTTCAGCTTTATGGGAGAGTGGAAAGCTACTATTAGCTGAAACACAAAACATCAAATTCTCAAACATCTACAATTTGCCATGATCCCTAGCATGAAGCTAAAATGGCACATGAATGGCTTTAACAAAAAAAAAAAAAAAAATGCACAATGTTTAGCAATCGCACTGCACTGGAAAGCAGGGCATTGGGGTACCACACGTTCCAATGCAGGTAATCACACTACGTGTGGGAGGGGTGTTTGGGGTGCCATTGAAATGAATGGCACTGCAATGCAC